>NC_141818.1:42816985-42906985 GCF_982586985.1 Callionymus lyra | reverse complement strand
TAGTAGTAATAGTCAGGTGTGATTAAGGGTCAAGGTCACAGTTAATATCAAAGGTCATCAAGGCACCTGAGGTTCAGTCCTGGTGACCCCGACGAGGAAGACGAGGTCGGCGAAGAAGAGGCAGAGGCACAGGTGGAGGTGGATGGTGGTTCTGGTCCCTTGGATGGAGCGACAGAACTTGAAGGTCAGCAGACAGAGAACCAGGCAGATCAAGGACACGCTCAGTCCGACCTTCGTGATGAGCTGCAGACCCACGGTGTGCTGGAGAGACAGACGCCTGTCAATCAATCATCCCGTGTGTTACATCATCATCATGTTTGATTGACACATGAATCTGAAGATATTTACTTGAAGCTTCAAATTAATCTTATTTATCGATTATGCGATTAATTCATCGCCATTAATTGTGAAATTAATCTCATTTATTATTTTAGTTTTTGTTTATTTTATTGTAAATCAAACTGATACGATTCTTAATTAAAATTAAGAGATTAATATTTAAATATGAATTTATCATGTAAAAATAAAACTTTTAGATACAATTTTTTCAGCTTCTATAATTTGGAAATACATTCTGTAAAAAAATGTTTTATGTTTGATTAAAAAGATTAAATGTGGAAAAAAAATTCAATATAAACAATTTAATGTCGAAGAATTCAGAGTAAAAATGTTTTTAAAAAATGACGATAAATTCAAACTGTTAAAAAAAAGTAAATAGTGTGTAAAAAACATAAAAATAAATAGTAAAGTAAAGTGGAATAATTGAATGTATAAAAATGTAACATGAAAAATTCAATGTAAAAAATTTAGATGGAATACAATCAACGTGTTAAAAAAAAATCGATATAAATGTAAAATATATCAATTTAAAGGATAAAATGTTTTTTTTTAAAATTAAAATTCAATTTAATGTATAATTAAACTTAATTAACTTAAAATATTCAATATCAATAAAATGTAAAAAAAAATGTGTTCAAAGTCTTTCGGCCTAAACTCACTTCTAAACTTTTTTTTAGTTATTAAAAAAATACTACATTAAATAATAGACTAATTACAGATCATAATTAATTAATCTTGTTTGTTAATCTTATTGTTTTGTAGCAACATTTGGAGTTTTCTTCAACTTTTGTCTTGATCAGGAATGACGAGCAGACGACAGGCGGACACCTCGATGGACGTGAGTGACATCAAGACGGCGAAGCTGCTGAGATGTTGACACGAACACACAGTGTGTGTGTCGTTGGACTGAAGCTGGAAACATCCGTCTCTGGACCAAGAACCCTCGTCGCTCCAGAACACACACACGAAGGACACGCCCTCCGACCCCACGCTGTCCTGCGAACACCACAACTTATATTATTATTTAGTATTATGCATATGTATTATTATTATTTATTATTATTATTTATTATTATTATTTATTATTATTATTTATTTTTATTATTTATTTATATTATTTATCATTATTAATATTAATATTTATAATTATTAATAATTACGAGTATTATCTGTTATTTATATGTATTATTCATATGTATTATTATTATTATTATTAATAATATGTATTATTATTAATAATTAGGGGTAAGGTAAGGTAAGGTCTGTTATTCATTTTTATTATTCATATTTATTATTAATTACTATTATTATTATTTATTATTATTATTCACATTTATTATTAATAATAAGGATTATAATCTATTATTCACATTTATTATTCATATGTATCATTATTATTATTTATTAACAATCATATGTATTATTATTATTTATATGTAGTATTCATATTAATTATTACAATAATTATTATTCATTTTTATTATTATTATTTATTATTAATAATTAGGAATTATTATCTATTATTTAGATGTATTATTATATATTATTATTATTATTACTATTCTTAATATTAATATTTATTATTATTAATAATTAGGAGTATTATCTGTTATTCATATTTATTATTATTATTATTAATAATATTTATTATTATTAATAATTAGGGTTAGTATCTGTTATTCATTTTTATTATTCATATTTATTATTAATTACTATTATTATTATTGATTATTATTATTCACATTTATTATTAATAATAAGGATTATAATCTATTATTCACATTTATTATTCATATGTATCATTATTATTATTTATTAATATTCATATATATTATTGTTATTTATTATTCATATGTATTATTATTAATATTTATTAACAATCATATGTATTATTTTTATTTATATGTAGTATTCATATTTATTATTACAATAATTATTATTCATTTTTATTATTATTATTTATTATTAATAATTAGGATTATTATATATTATTTATATGTATTATTATATATTATTATTACTATTCATATTTATTGTTATAATAATTTATTATGCATATATATTATTATTAATATTCATATGTATTATTGTTTATTATTCATATGTATTATTGTTGGTATTTATTTATATTATTTATTATTCATACTTGGGATTATTATCTATAATTTATATGTATTATTATTATTATTTACTATTATTTACTATTCATGTTTATTATTTTTACACATTGAGTTTGATATTTTAATTCAAAAATAAATGTTTTGATTTCATGTTTCTTTAAAACTACATATAAAATGTTGCGTAAACCAATAGAGTGTAAGCAGCGACTTGATTGGTCGGTCACCTGATCGTCTTCGCACGATTGGCTGAAAGTAAAGTAAACAAGTACCTCAAACTTTACCGATTAAAAAATGTAGAATCGTGAAAAGTTATATTTTTACTATTGGAGTTCAAATATTAAACTATATGAATGTTTGGAACAATTTTATATTGAATTTAAAAGGCTACAATTTTCAAAATATTTAATTTAGAAAATATTTTTTTTATTTATCGGCATAAGAATATTAAACTATATGTGTAAATTTAATTATTAGAGTTTTAAAAATTATAATGAATGAATGAATTAAATAAATAATGTCATTTTTCCAAAGATCCAAACACCTGAAGTACCTGCAGGTGCCTCATGGTGATGTTCACGGGTCGACTCAGGTTCTCCGTGGACGGGTTGGACACGACGACCGAAACCACCCGCGAGAAAACCTGAAAGGTCGGTTTCTCCGCGACCCCCGAGTGACCTTGAAGCTGGTGGAAGGAGCGGTTGAGGGACCTCTCCAGGTTCTTGTAGCTCAAGAGCGCGGCCAGAGCGAATCCTGTGGAGCGTCGCTGGCGTTAAAACCGAGCGTTCTGCGGCGGAGAACGAAGACACGCACCGGGATAGGGTTCGAGTCCCGCCGCCGTCGTCCAGTCGGTGTCGAGCCGAGCCTCGTCGGTGCTGAGATGGATCGGACCCTCGGGGGGAGTCTGTCCTCGTTGCATCGCGATCTCGATGTCTGGGGAAGGAAAACTGCTTTTAGGGAGTTTTGTGTCAGATTGTTTGACCAAATTCAAGGTTAAAAAAATCGAATTGTTCAATTATAAAAGGTGTAAAAAATTCAATGTTAAAAATATTCTTTGTAATTAATAAAATGTGTAGAAAATCAAGGTTAAAAATATTAATTGTGATTAATAAAATGTGAAAGAATTCAAGGTTAAAAATATTAATCGCGATAAATAAAATGTGAAAAAATTCAAGGTTAAAGATATTAATTGTGATAAATAAAATGTGAAAAAATTCAAGGTTAAAAATATTAATTGTGATAAATAAAAGGTGAAAAAATTCAAGGTTAAAAATATTCTTTGTAATTACTAAAATGTGTAGAAAATTCAAGGTGAAACATTTAATTTGCGATAAATAAAATGTGTAAAAATTCATGGTTAAAAATATTAATTGTGATAAATAAAATGTGAAAAAATTCAAGGTTAAAAATATTAATTGTGATAAATAAAATGTGTAGAAAATTCAAGGTGAAACATTTAATTTGCGATAAATAAAATGTGAAAGAATTCAAGGTTAAAAATATTAATTGTGATAAATAAAATGTGTAGAAAATTCAAGGTTAAAGATATTAATTGTGATAAATAAAATGTGAAAAAATTCAAGGTTAAAAATATTCTTTGTAATTACTAAAATGTGTAGAAAATTCAAGGTGAAACATTTAATTTGCGATAAATAAAATGTGTAAAAATTCATGGTTAAAAATATTAATTGTGATAAATAAAATGTGAAAAAATTCAAGGTTAAAAATATTAATTGTGATAAATAAAATGTGAAAAAATTCATGGTTAAAAATATTAATTGTGATAAATAAAATGTGAAAAAATTCAAGGTTAAAAATATTAATTGTGATAAATAAAATGTGAAGAAATTCATGGTTAAAAATATTAATTGTGATAAATAAAATGTGAAAAAAAATTCAACGTTAAAAATATTTTTTGTAATTAATAAAATGTGTAGAAAATTCAAGGTGAAAAATATTAATTGTGATAAATAAAATGTGTAAAAAAAATTCAACGTTAAAAATATTCTTTGTAATTAATAAAATGTGAAAAAATTCAAGGTGAAAAATATTAATTGTGATAAATAAAATGTATAAAAAAATTCAACATTAAAAATATTCTTTGTAATTAATAAAATGTGTAGAAAATTCGAAATGCGATAAATAAAATGAATACAAATGTCAAGGTAAAAATGTTCTTTGCAATAAATGAAATGTGTAAAAAATTCAAGGATAAAAATATTATTTGCTATAAATAAAATGTGTTAAAAAATTCAAGGTTAAAAATATTCTTTGTAATTAATAAAATGTGTAGAAAATTCAAGGTGAAACATTTAATTTGCGATTAATAAAATGTGAAAAAATCCAAGGTTAAAATTTCTTGGCGATTAATAAAATGTGTAAAAAATTCAAGGTTAAAATGTATTTGCGATAATTAAAATGTGTAAAAAATTCAAGGTTAAAATGTATTTGCGATAATTAAAATGTGTAAAAAATTCAAGGTTAAAAATATAATTTGCGATAAATAAAACGTGTAAAAGGTTTAAGGTTAAAATTTCTTTGCAATAAATAAAATGTGTAAAAAATTCAAGGTAAAAATGTATTTGCGATGGGTCAAATGTGTAGAAAATATCAAGGTAGAAAATATTCTTTGTGATGAATAAAATGTGTAAAAGATTCAAGGTATAAAATAGTCTTTGTAATAAATGTGTAGGAAATTGAACGTTAAAGAAAATGTTTTTTGTGAGAAATAAATTGCGTAAAAAAGATTCAAGGTTAAAAAATATTCAACATAAATAAAAAAATAAAAAGCAAAACAAATATTTAGTGCAAAAAATTAAATGTAAAAATATCATCTCTAATAAATTAAATGTTAAAAATATTTTCTGTGATAAATAAAATATGTAAACATATTCAGATTAATAAAATATTTTTTTAATGTAAAAAAATATCTAATGTAGAAAAAATAATCTGTTTAAATAATGAAAATAATTAAAAATAAGAA
Source organism: Callionymus lyra (assembly GCF_982586985.1). Classification (NCBI taxonomy): domain Eukaryota; kingdom Metazoa; phylum Chordata; class Actinopteri; order Syngnathiformes; family Callionymidae; genus Callionymus; species Callionymus lyra. Next base: position 42,901,546 of record NC_141818.1, on the reverse strand, counting down.
TTTAGAAAACATTTGTGTAATTAATTAAATGTATACATGTAAAAAAAAAAAAGATATTCAGTACAAACAACTAATATATATTAAATGTAAAATACAAATAAAATAATAGTGTTGAAGTTCATATTCAAAGTCTTCAAATCTACTGATCCTATTATTTTCCTTCAGCATAATTAGATAGATTGTGAAACTCGTACCCGTCTCATTGGTCTCCATCTTGGTGCTGTTTCCTCTGAGCTGAGGTGCGATGAGCTTCACCGACTTCTCCACCGTCTTGAGCAGCGTCTGCACGTCCTCGCTGGCGTCCAGGCGACCCGAGGCCAGGATGCTCTCGGTGGCCGTGAACAGTTTCTGTGGCAAGAGAGTCCAGTTAGAACCCAAGACCTTCTTCTTCTTCTTGGTGTCCTTCGGTTGTTTCACCTCCAGCAAAGTGTCTCCGTCGGGCTTCATCGCGGCCGAGCTCTGGTCCGACAGCGACAAACAGCTGTTTCTCATCAGAGAGAAAATGTCTGCCAGACCCGGGACGAGCTGCAGACACACCGGGTCAGAGACTCAGAACCAAGAGGTTCGTCTGGAGGTCACTGGAGTTCAACATCTGAATATTGACTCGTTTTTTATTGAATTATTTATTAATTATTAAATTATGTATTTCTATATTTAAAGGTTGAATTATTCATTTATTTAATCAATTATCTGAATCAATAGTTTGTCAATTAAAATGTATATATTTGTTTGTTGACAACACAAAACAATTCTGTGTTGTGTTAACAACACTTTCTATTTATGATTATTTTTAAATAATTAAAGCTATAATTATAATATATATTTTTTTTCAAATATAGTTTGATATCCTAATGACAAAAAATACACATTTTTTTAATTCAATATATTTTCTTTTTAAGTCTTTTAAATTCAATATGCAAATCAACTTTCAGCCAATCAGGCGACGGCCAGATGATCACGTGACGACGTAGAAACACAACTTTTTAAATGTATTATTTGTGGAAACAGTTTTTTTCTAGAGACACTATTATAGTTTATATTAAGTTTAAAAAGCTATGAATAAAAGAATGTTTTCGGGAAAAGAGTATTCAACTATAACAAAGACTAAATTCCTTTTAAAATGTTTTGAGGTTTTAAATGATTGAATAAAAACAAAAAACAACCTTTCAATGTAGACGTTGTTTAATTCAATTATTTAAAATATATATATTTTACGCTTTAATTGTCTCTGCGTCGCATAATTGAATTAAAGTTCCTTCTTTTGGTACAATTTAAATGATTTGATTTTAAAATTGATTTGAGTTCACTTATTCCAAAAATTCAATCATTAAGAACAAAAAACCACAAAATTACAATAAAACAAATTAAAATATATTTAAAATGTTCTATTGGTCTAATTTTAGCAGAGTTTCTCAGTGATATGTTGTCATTATCCTTTGTTGCACCTCAACCTCTTTAAGTTCAGATTTAATTGAAAATGAAGTATCCAGAGTAACAAAGAAGTCTCACCTCTCCGCCGCCATTGAAGGAGTCGCAGTCCAGCTCTGGACAGAAAAAGAAAAGAAAGTAGAATTTTGTGTTTGTGTTTGAATGATGACGACAACTAAAGCACTTGAACAAATCACTGATGAAACATGTTCGTGATGGAACATGTTTGATTTGAAAAGATGTGCTAACACTCACCTGAACATGGCGTCCCCTGGTTGCCGAAGTTGGTGTATCCTCTCGGACACTTGCACCAGTAGCTCCCGAGCGCGTTCTTGCACGTTCCCACCGTCCCGCAGATGTTCTCGCGCCGCTGCTCGGCTCGCACACATTCATCGACGTCTGAGACCCAACACAGGTGAGAATTCAATTGACGTGTCAAGAATCAAAGTCTAATGTTCATTTTCATAACTTTTCCTGTAGAGATCGGACGTGTGAGAAGAATCAATACAACATTAGATCAATCAATATGAGAATGACTGATGACTGAGGACGAGAAGATACAGTCGATTCCAGCAGCTTCTCTTTGCGCTTGATGGATCTACTGACTCCTTTAAGAAACATATTAAGACGTTTCTATTTGTTCAGGCTTTTCCTTGATTTTCTGGAACTCCTGTGTTGTTCTCAGTACTATCTTGATCTTTAAAGTATGTACTTTTTTGAGTATTGTTTTGTTTGTTTAAGCGCTTTGTGACCCTGGTCTGGAAAAGTGCTATATAAATAAATATTACTTACTTACTTACTTACTTCTCCAGGTTGATGTTTGGACAGATTTGGTCTAAATGACGTCCAAGCTTAGACATTTAAAGGTCGTCTAAAAAAAGTCTAAAAGACTTGGTCATTAAAAAGTAAGTAAGTAAGTAAGTCATTTATATTCAAAGACGTCTGAAAGTCGTCTAAAAATCATCTAAAATTCTTAAAATCATCTAAAAGAAAATCATTTAAAAGACGTCTAAAAGTTTAAAAGAGTCTTTTAAATATCTAAGTCTTTTAGGCGATAAGCTAAACATTTTTCAGTTCTATTAATTCAACCAACAAAGAGTTGTAAAAAATATTGACGTCACTAAAAATCAACGACCACTAAAACTATATAGAAATCTTTAAAATCAAATGGTGAGGTTTGTGTTTCGCTGCAGCGCTGACGAGATGTCAGTGTTTAAGATAAGATAAGATAAAGGAAAACTGATCAAAGGTGGGTAAAATGATACAAAGAGTTCTTATAAGACTGATGATTTTGATGGGGTTGTTTGGCGAAGGAGGAAAAACTCTTTTAAGAAACCATAGATCGATCCTTCTAGGATGAAAATACGTCACGTAACGACTGCCTGTTCCATAAAAAGCATGATTGACAGCCTTGTGATAAAAATACGCTGTCTTTCTAATGGTTTCTTTACGTTTTCTTCTACAGATCTAAAGCTACGATAGCAGGGAATGACTGGACAGGAACAACCTCTTATCATCCGTGACTGGATCAGCTCGAATCCACACTTTTGTTGTCAACAGCTGTTAAACTCTAAAGCGGGACTAAAACGGAAAACCCTCATTAAATGAGCTCATAGTTCACCACTAATGGATGCTAATGGACTGTTGATGCACGTGACTGCTAATCTTCACCAGAGGATGAATAATGTCACGTCCGAGGCTCAGTGAACACATCGTCAGCACAACAGACTATAAATCAATTACTTTATATCTATTGAATTGAAGATAATAAAGTTGTTCGCCATCATGTCGTGGCTGGACCTCAGATGCAACAAATAGATGATTTATTTTAACAGTAGATGAACTTTAACACAACCACACAACTCACTGGGAGTCAATAATTACCGCACAAGCCTTACTTATGGTGCCAACAACAGCGAACTCCTGTGTTTGTCTCGCGATGTCTTGATCTTTTAAGTACATATTATATATATATTTGTGACCCTAGTCTGGAAAAGCATTTTATAATTATTACTCTACCACCCACCTACCTACCTACCTACCTACCCACTCACCCACCCACCTACCTACCTACCTACCTACCTACCTACCTACCTACCTACCCACTCACCCACCTACCTACCTACCTACCTACCTACCCACCCACCTACCCACCCACCTACCTACCTACCTACGTACCTACCTACCTACCCACCTACCTACCTACCTATCCAACCTACCTACCTACCTACCTACCCACCCATCTACCCACCCACCCACCTACCTACCTACCTACCTACCCACCTACCTACCTACCTACCTACCTATCCAACCTACCTACCTACCTACCTACCCACCCATCTACCCACCCACCCACCTACCTACCTACCTACCTACCCACCCACCCACCTACCTACCTACCCACCCATCTACCCACCAACCTACCTACCTACCCACCTACCCACCTACCTACCTACCTACCTACCTACCATTGGAAGTTTAGATACATATTGTTGTATTAAACAAGTAAAGAATTAAAGAGGTCGGGATTTCGTTGAGTTCTAAACGTAGCCTCCCTGTAATAAACAGAATAAAGTCACAATATTTATTAAGATTCTTTTAGTTGCTACTTTGTCTTTAAAAGGCCACAAAATCTACTTTCATTGGAAAAATGTTTCTTCTCACTGCTGGAGCATAACATTGTTAAATCAAGGTCAGATAGAAAAAAACTAATTATTTCCAACAAAGAATACAAAGTTTATTCTGCAATTAGATTGAAATACAGGTATAAAGAAGTGACGACAAATGGTCGTATCTTATAAGATTCACAAGGAGCCGAAAACATATTTTATTTGAGGAACACATGGTGCTGATAATACAACGTATGCAACCGTTTGCGTCAGGAAAGGCTGTTTGGACGTCGTGATAATAGAACACACGTGTCAACGGTTGTTGTCGTCACCGACAGCTACTTTCCATCCACCGTCTCCCCTGCTGGTATAAATAGCTACTTTGAGCCGGCGGCCTGGTTTTATGGCAACACCTGCTCCCTATTTCCTTCAACAATGAGCCAAAGTGTCGGAGAAGTGAAAGACGTTTTGTAAACCGATGTCAGGAGCTGCTCCTCGGAGACCGAGCTGCAGCTCCGGCGCTGGAGCGAGGGAGGGAAAGGTCGCGAAAAGGTCGCCAGACAAGTTTATTAAGGGCCGTTTGTGTAATCCTGTTTTTTTAATCGATTATTTACGACGTTTGAAATGTGCACTACATTGACTATATTCCCGGAATACGAGCTAAATTGATTGAATTATCTCCCGGGTTATTGGATTAAAGGGTCACTCACATCCATCTGGGAATGTCGTCTTGAAGCAGTGAATTCTATTTTCTGCTCGTTTACTGGAAGGTATTTTTGTGACAAAGTATTACTTTAGTGCTGGCAGAACCAACTCACAGGAAATGAGTAGCATCAACAATGTCATGTTCCACTTTATTTGAGATGTATTTTGTGCTCTCACTTCCTGTTTTCTCCTTCCCTATTTGCATACGTTGACTACAGGCACACATGGATTTCGACAGCCATGAAAACACCTACTTCAACCCCGAGACTTGTGTGGCGGATTCAGGGATTTCCTATACTGGTATTAGAGTGTTTCTCTTGTCTCTTTACTATTTTTGCCTTTTTGCTTCTGTGCGCGTTTTTAACCCTTACCGGGTTCTCTGCTCTTATTTTTTGTTACATTTTATCCCCCAGTTTGGTTTTGGATTTTTTGGTTTATTGGCTTTTGGAGAAATTGGACTCTGATCTCTGCTGGTTTTGCTGTATTTATTTGCCGCACCTGCAATAGTTGTCTGTGAAAATAACACCTATATTTGACAAAAAAAAACTCCGATTATTATAGATAGATATCTTGTTAATCAAAGTTTCTTACATGACAGAATAGTTGGTGCCATTCTATCACACAAGGTAAAACGTACCTTTGGAGTTCTTCCGTTCTTCTGTGTGTAAGTATAATTTATGTTGTTGTTTATTTAATTCCTGTTACGATCTCTGCCTATTAGATTTGATTTTGTATGGATTTTTCTCAGGACGATCCCAAACGATGTGTGGCCGGACATGGAAACCTGCTAATGAATCAAAGCCGCTGCCAGCGATCTGCAACCATTCTGCCTTTCAATACACGCCAGACTATCCATGGCCCGGTGTCGGCTCGTCTTACAGTGTTTATTTAGATATTTATTCTTAGTCATTTTCAGTTTCTCTTTTTTTCTTCAATGACTTTCCATCATTCTATAGTGGATCCTGCACTTTGATGCCACACTGTGCAGACTTTTGTTTGATTATTTGAATAATTTGGGACTCGACATTGAGACAGGACTCTGCCTCCATCTTGATGACATTTTTCCTACTGATTGTGATACATATTTGGGCTGTTTTTGCATATTAAGTTTTCTCTTAGTATCATTATCTGTGTTTTGTGCACTTGTCTCTTGACTAGTCCATGAACAGTAAAGTTTTGTTGTGTGTGTTGTGTAGAAACACAAAACTTCGTACCTGTACAGTTTCCCTGAGAGCTTGTGTACCCAGGCAGACATGAGCACCTGTAGGTTCCGATCAGGTTAGTACAGACAGCCAAGCGACCACAGATCTCGTCGACCTCCAGGCACTCGTTGAAATCTAGGATTATAAAAAAAAAAGGGTGAATACATGAAGGAAATGGAGTCACATGATGTCAGACTCACCTTTGCATTGCCCATCCAGCGCTGTGAAGTTCACACAACCGTTCATATTCTGGAAGCCTGGCTTGCACTGACAGTAGAAACTTCCTCTGGTGTTGAAGCATTGAGCGTCGTCCCCACATTTTTCTACGTTTTCCTGGCACTCGTCTCTGTCTACAAGTTGAGATATTTACAAATAAAATCAATAGATTTTCTTATAGTGCTGCTTCTTGATTGGTCCAGCTATGCAAGGCTGCAATCTGATTGGCCTGAGCTGAGAAAGGAAAGTTCTGACTTTGAAATATGAAACAATTCAGTGGATAATTCATCTGCTATGGAATTATGCACAAACTAAATGGAATACCAGACTTTTTTACTTTTCAGATCCAAATATAAACCTCTGTCGAAAACGTTTAACCTTTTTTCAGTTTGAATGCAGAAATATTCGGGTTTGAGGTGCAGGGAAAAAGTTGCATCATAGATCTGTCAGCCAAAGCCTCAAATGTCAGAAAATTAAAATTGTGGAAATAGTTTGGAACAATTATCGTCACGACGAGATGCCAGATGATGAAACAAATGAATGATGAAAAAAATAATCTTATATAATGATTCTGAAGTCACTAAAGAGTTGATCCTCGGCACTTCTTTCACTTATGTCGAAGGGTTTTTAATCGATCACTATAATCAGTATACAATTGTTAATTCAGTATATAATGTAGAACTAATACTGAGCTTTAAAAATGTATGTTTTATGTCGTCATTTTCCCAAAGTTCTTCTGCAACTTATGTGTTTTGATCCAAAGCGTAATTAGCATTAATGTTTGTGTAGCTTTTCTGCTAAAATATATCGTATATGACCTGTTTAAACCAACCTATGTTAGCAACATGATCTGTAGTTTATCAAGAAGTCCAAGCACAGCGTTTATGCTGACATTTGGTTTTCAGAGTAAGTGAAGGAACAATTATTATACGTGTAAACTGTAGCTGCTAACATTGCCCTGTTGTTTGAAGCTATTAGCCTAAATGCTATTGTCAGGAACTGGCTTGACAAGAAGTAGCTTAAATGTTAATATAGTAAAGATTGTATAAACAACTCAATTACTTAAAAAGAGAGATAACGTCAAGAAGTACTTTTTTAAAAAGTGAATGTATTCTGAGATGCCTGTTGAAGAGGTACATTTTTGCTCCGAATGAAGCCAAAGTGAAGCATAAATGTAGCTTACCCGCTAACAGAACCTTTCCTAAACTACATTGAAGGTTTTACTGTAAATGAACTATTTTTTAAAGCACAGACAATAGTTGATGTACTTTAAACCAAATAAGTACACACGACAAAAACAATTGCTAAACTAGCACAGCAAATAAATAGCTGAAATGCTAATTACACAATTATCTATACTTGCTAATATGTGGCTATGCGAACATTGAGCAAGTGTTAAATCTATTCTTTGAAATGACAGCCTTTTCGAGGAACACTCTCGGTTTCGTATTTATTTTAAAGTTACTTTGATACCTCGAAACACAATACCTCGAAACGCTTGACAAGAAAAAAGTCATACCAATACATATGCCGTGTTCGTTGGTGAAACCTATGTCGCATTCTGAGCAACACTTCCTGAAGACGCACACCAACACTGGAAACAAACAAACACAATCGTCAACAACAGTGTGTGGTTAACATGGAAAATATCACTCATAACAGTTTCTGACTTTCATTTCCCATCTAATGTAAACATAGAAATAATGAAACTGTAAAGTAATGTATTCTGTGTTTGACTCGTTATTCAAAAAGCCACCACAAGAAATTAACATTTATTAAAGTGATAAACAATTATGGATTAAACTTTATCTCACAAATGTGGTTTTACATACATAAAGTATATTTAGATAATATGGTAAGATAATATATTTATTTTATATCCTTTTTTTAACCAGACACATTTCATTATATTTAAAAATTAAGACATTTGAAAAATAAGAGTAAATAAGAAGAAAATAATGAATTAAATGAATGCCAATCATAAGTGTTTGTGCCACTACTTGACTATTTTTATTTTTTTATTCTTCAATTCTGCTCGCACTAGTGTGAGAAACCAATTTTCAAGTTTATTCCGATCCACAAAGTTCCAGGATACGAAGTTTGTAAGCTCAACATATCATTAGTCGTACGGTCCGGTTCTTTCCTGGTTGTTATTTTGGTTTGTTGCACCCATGACAACAACACACACACACACACACACACACACACACACACACACACACACACACCCCCACACACACACACACACACACACACACACACACACACACACACACACACACACACACACACACACACACACACACACACACACACACACATACATTCACTGGATGTGAGTTCATAAATGTCACAATGAACCGTCTGTTCCGGAGCGTCTGCAACGAATCCTCTGGTTACTCCAGGTCGGGCGAGCGAGACACACTTTGTCACGAAGAGTGATAGTGAAAGAAGAAGTGATGAAAGGCAGAGAGGGAAATGACTAAGAAGGAACTGGTGATTTTCAATGAATTATTTTGACAAATGTACATGCAGCCATTTGTTGTTTCCACGTGGATATGAAGTTACTTTCATGAGCTGTACTGTGTACATACGTTCCTCTCTCTAGTTTAAATGAACCTGATTTATGTATTTTCATTGTTTACTTTGGAAGTCAACAACTGCTTCAAAGAACTCTTGCTAATGTGTGTGTGTGTGTGTGTGTGTGTGTGTGTGTGTGTGTGTGTGTGTGTGTGTGTGTGTGTGTGTGTGTGTGTGTGTGTTACCATTGTCTTTCCAAGAAGAGCAGAGATATATTGCAATAGTAGCGAAGAAAGGTGCTTTTTGAACGTGAATTTTTGACGTTTTATCGCATTTCTGATGCCAAATCGGTTCTTTGAGCTAAAGAATATATATATATATATATATATTTTGAAAGTATGTTTTAAATTAGTTTCCATTCTAACAAACCTTGTCTTTCTTAGTTCTGTCATTTTGGGGCAGAATCATCAAGGCTATCAGGACTTTTTAAAACACATTTTCAACGTGTTTATTTTTTCTAATTCAACATAAATATCTTCATTATTCGTGAAAATGAAAACAAACATTCTTCCATGAGAACCCATGACATGTTGGGAAATAAACACCTGGAGTCTGGCGTCACTTGACCATGTCTTTTATCAGGGTTTTACTTTTGGCTCCAGTTTATCAGACAATCTAGAAGTTACTAAAGTAAACTGGAGACTCTCTTGTAAGTAATTCAACATTCATTCAAGTTTCAAACGTGAATAAAGTTTTTCTACGTTTGTGTTTCTGATCCGAGGACAGCCGCGTGGGTGAGGTCTTCTTATCTGCTGAAATGTAATGTTTGACACTAACCAGATAAGGGAGGAGGATGCTGGGAAAATAGACGGTAATTCAAACTACAGTTTGACATAAGAGGCCCGTCAGTACGAACTGAAGGCGCTTCAAGAATTCCCACTTGAATTATTGAATGATTTATCTTTTGAAAAATTACTGTCAGTGTCTGGATTTCTTTTTATCAGTCGTCAAATCACATTCTTGACTCGGAGTCATAAAGTATTTAAAATATAGCTGATTACAACATGATCATTCCTTATCGTTTGATAATGTCTGGCTCTGACCAAAGGTGAAAACGTCTTGGCAAATAGTCTTGTGATCATTTTATTAGTCATCGTTCGACCACAACAAACAACAAACAGTTTCAAACAAACCTTCAAATCATTTAACTTTCATTTTAAAACATGTCATCTGGTGGATTGATTGACAGATTCATTCATCCAGTTTTTCCTCTTTCCTGAACTTTTCCAAAAACTTTCACAGAAGCTGAACTTACCCAAAATAAGGACAACCTTCCTTCGCTCCATCTCAGAGAAACACAGAAGAGCTTCAATCCAACGAAAAGATCCTTAAATTCCCACAGCGTCGCAAAAGTAAATCCTTGCGAGGGAACAAATCCACGCGCTTGAGTGAGCAGAAGCAACTTTCCCTCCTCGCAGTCTGATCACGCCTCCGTCTCTGATCCCCACCCCTTCTTTCTTTCCCTCCTTCACTTCTCCCTCTCTCTTGCTTCGGCTTCACCATTTACTGCTCTTTTCTTTTCCCCTTCCTATCTTTCCATCCGAGCACATTTCACACACTGACAACGTATCGTATTCTCTAAACAAAACCCTCCTCTGTCTGTCACGCCGGCCTCGCTCCAGCGAGCTCTGATTCAGGAGCTTTTCAGCCCCTGAGAGGAGGAGGAAGAGGAGGAAGAGGAGGAGGAGGAGGAGAGGGTGATGACTAACATGCGCTCTAAACAGCTGCTGCTCTCCTTCTTTCTGCCAGTAAGTAACGGTATATCCAGTCCAGCTCGGCCACAGCTCCGCCTCCTCTTCCTCCTTCACCTCCTTCCACTGAAGCTCGATCTTGGACGAAGTTCATTAGATCCGTGACTCTAGAGGAGGATCATGTCATGGTTGAAGGGATTCCAAAGAAAAACCTTCACCGTACTCAATCTTCTACGTAGAACTTTACACAGTTACTCTCTAACATGTTTCTCCTCCACATCTTGGTTGTCGGACGTATCACTTTCACCTCACGTTGCTGAGCAATAAATACGACTTGATTTATGTTCCCTGTCGTCTTATATCTATTAATGTCACTCCAGTCGTTTAGGTTCTCTCGCGGTGCTTTTTCTTCTTCTTTCGTTTGTTTCTTCTCGTCTGGACTATTGTAACAGTTTGTTTTCATGTCTTAACAGGAAGGATCTGTCTTGTCTGCAGTTGATTCAGAACTCTGCAGCGAGAATTCTGACCCGCTCAAGTAGGAGAACTCACATTTCTCCGATCCTTAAAACTCTTCACTGGCTTCCAGTTTCTTTCAGAATCAACTTTAAAATTCTGGTTCTTACTTTCAGATCTATTCATGGTCAGGCTCCTCCTTACATCACTGATCTGATCCAGCCTTACACCCCAGCTCGGGCTCTGAGGTCTGTGGATCAGAATCTACTTATGGTTCCACGCACACGGCTCAGGACCAGAGGAGAGAAATCTTTTCAGGCTGTTGCTCCTAAGCTTTGGAACGATCTTCCTCGCTCTTTGCGCTTGATGGAGTCTACTGACTCCTTTAAGAAGCATCTTAAGACGTTTCTATTGTTCCTTGATTTTCTGGAACTCCTGTGTTGTTCTCAGTATTATCTTGATTTTTAAAGTGTATATACTTTTTTGAGTATTGTTTTGATTGTTTAAGCGCTTTGTGACCCTGGTCTGGAAAAGCGCTATATAAATAAATATTACTTACTTACTTACTTACTTACTTCTTGACCTCCATGGCTTTATTCGTCCGCAAAGGCCTGAAAACGGTTGTATGCTAACTACTCCCATATTATGAGCGACATTAGCTTGAATAGGCAAATTTTCTTCACTAAGAAAACTGAACTAAACAATACTGATCCCACCGTCCGATGACCTATGACATCACCAGGACTCATTCCTCGTGTCCCTCCAGACGATCTTCAGTTTCCCAGCATTCTTATCCAGCTGTGACCTAAAGAACAGATTTCAGAGATCATCGGTTTTAGCAATTTTACTTGTACAAGGAGAGCAAATATAGAACGTATTCATAGCCTGTTCCACTTCTCTCTGAAATCGTCGGTTGCATCTTTATATTTGAATTTGAATAGGCAAATTTTCTTCATTTTATTCCAAGGAAGGCTTTAAACTATAATAGATTGGGATCTCAAATATGAAACAAGTTAAATTCTATTTAAATTTTCCATTTTTCAGAATCTGTCGCAATCATTAAAAAAAATGACACTCATGTTAAAGGAACAAAAAATCATTGGCTTCCATTGCCTTTTCTTTTAAAATATTTTTGTATCTTATACAAATCCCTGAACAGCGCCACCTACTTCGGCTAGTATCATAGAAAACACGACGCTCCACGAACTTTGTTTCGTCTCCTCGGGTCAATTGGCTTCTTTCCCGCGGTCATGGTCTTGGCCGAGCTTGAGCGGTTCCCGGGGGAGGGGTTTCATATGATGTAAACATTCTTTATTTATGTTTCTCTTGGTCCCTAAAATCAACACCACTGTACTGTGGTCTCAGGCACCATAGATTGATACTGGACCACTCACCCATAAATAATCAATATTTTATCAAAAAGAATATTAATCTGTAGTTCCTGATGAACTTTATGACACTTTGTGCTGTTTTTTTTTGGAAAAGGCAACGTCTTATGCTAACCATAGGAGCTCCAGTTAAGATAATGCAACATGGCCCTCTAAGGGCCACTTAAAGTTGACCCAGAAACAACAAATGATGATACAAAATAAAAACAAACCCCAGATTTATATTGCGTCTTCAAAGTAAGTTAATTGGCAAAGGTCTCAAGGGAAAACGGCAGATTGTTGAGGCAGAACTGTAGCTCTTTATCTAATGTGTCGCTGCCGACATCACAATGAAATCTGAGCTCTCAGTTGAGTGTTTGATTCTAAAGATTTCGTCTGAAACATGATGCTGGAAATGGTTTTAATTTGGAGACATTAACAGTTTGTTGCACAAGGTCCGGGTCCTGAAGTCTGTAACCACGACTCCCACATCGATGTTAGATGGATCTCGATGTTTCTTGATCAGACACGAATCGATACCTCAGTTTATCCTTCTGACAGTTTTAATGGCCTGCGGAGCTGCATTCCCAGACTCAAGTACTTACGATGTCTGTGGCACAAACTTCTCGATGCTTTTTCACATTCTATTCTTAACTTATCAATACTGATGCCAACCTCTCGTAGAACTCGCACACTATCTACGTTCGTACGCCTTCTCTCCTCCGACGACCAGTGAGATCACCAGTGCTGTGTCTCAAATCGCATACTAGCGTACTAAAAGTTAGTATTTTTAGTACGTTAGTGTGTCTCAATTCTTAGTATGCGAAATTTAGTGCGCCATGCATACTAAATTGGTGTACTAACACGCCCACAAAACTAGCATGGTTCGATGGACACTAACCACACTAAACAGCCGCCATTTTAGTGACGTTTTAAACGGAAGTTACGTCATATATAAATGCATATATATGCATATAATTAAATGTGTATTTTCAGCAGCAGTAGGAGGATAAACACGTCTTCGCTGCTGATACCAGCTTAAATATCTCGCGATTATTTAGATTCTCATATTTTTTCTTTATTTCTTTTTCCAAAGTTGCAATACGTGCTGCCAGCAGGTGGCGATAGCGTTCAAACAGCTGGTTGAAACATCGTTAAATAGAAGTAGAAGAAGAAGCTGTCATGTGATTTCCGGTTAGTGTGTAGCTTCAGGGTTTGATTTGAGACATACTATCTGCGGAGAATTTGCGTACTAGTTAGTATGCATACTAAACTGATGCATACTAACTTCTAGCATACTAAGATTAGTATGCGATTTGAGACACAGCACAGGACTCATTCCTCGTGTCCCTCCAGACGACCTTGTCTTATTTCAGTTTCCCAGCATTCTTAGCCAGCTGTGACCTAAAGAACAGATTTCAGAGATCATCGGGTTAAAGTCACAGCAATTTTACTTGTACAAGGAGAGCAAATACAGAACGTATTCATAGTCTGTTCCACTTCTCTCAGAAATCTTCGGTTGCATCTTTATACCCTTTCGTAAGTTATTGTTTATTCGAGAGACAAGAATAAAGTTCACAACCGGAGGAAGAAAAAAAAAGAATGGAAAAAATGACAAAAGGTCTTTAAATAGAGCGCAATGGTTAGATTCTGGTTCTTCTTAAATTCAGTTTCCATCTTAAAAACAAGCAACGATTGAACCTGTCAATACCTGGTTAAGTAAATGTGATTCATTTCCCATCACTCGCCGCCCACACTTGTTGAGCATCGAACTTCCTGTTGCTGCTTCTTGCCCTTGTCGCCCCCCTGTCTGGGTACCTTCCCCCCCTTTGTGTTATTTTTGTATTGTTGACCCTTGTGCTGCTTTTGCCCTGAATTCTGAGAACAGCTCGTCCATGTTGGTCTTGTTGGACTGAAGTTCTCGGACCAACCTTAAACACTTTCATCGTGCACGTCTTGCTCTTACATTTTATTCAACAAAACAAATATATATAATATGTTTAAATATTTGTGTTTCTTTACAAGTATAAAGCTTGTTGGGAAGGTATAGCTGGGGGGGCATTTGCGGCCCTTAGTTTATGTTTACATGGCATGTTCAATTACAGTTTCCAATATATTTATACATTTTCATGACCTACAAATCTGCATTTAACACTTCACTTTCAGTTTTTACTGAATCAATATGCCGTTTACTACAACAACAAGATGTTCTCTATATGGACATACGCCTGAACTGAGTCAAGTATACATTTGAAACATACATTTTTTAGTTTACAAAATCATAGACATGCAAATTTTACATTTGAAATTCCTAAAACTTTACATTTTGTGAAAAAAAACAACTAATTCCACACATTTCTTCTGACTATACAGTCACTGTGATGTGGACAAAATTGTCTATATTTTGTCGACCTTTGTAAACAGTAAATAAACTCAGATTTCCTCCCACAGTCGAAAAAAAGGGATTTATCATCCGAAAATGTCACTTTTGTCAACTCCACTGAGAGAGTAAAAACATTGTCTTTTATTGTGTTTGTACAATTAACTTATTAGTACTTTTTAATGTCAATTTATTTCAAGGAAGTTGAGCTTCGTTAAAAATAATGTTGACATTAAATTAAGAATAAAGAATCTGACACGCCGGCCAAAAGCGGAACAGAAATGTAATAGAAATACATGACAATGAGAGGCTTGATCTCTGAAAGGAAGTTAGTTTTGTTGCCATGGCAACGACTCAGGATACAATTATATCTGGTTTTAATCTGAGTTTCGATGATATAGATGTAGTAAAACTCTCGCAGGAAGCATCTGGTCTCCAACTGGCTCCTGCACTTCTATGATCTCGTGTTTACGGGTCAGTTAAAAAAAAAAGGGTTTACAGGGTCAGTTAAAAGAAAAAGGGTTTACAGGGTCAGTTAAAAGAAAAAGTCGGGCTTCTGTCCAGTGAGAGAAAAGCGAGTTGATGTGACCTTCGCTCGCCTCGCGTCCATCACCGACTCAGACTCTTTGTCCTCGTTCATGTTCGCGGTCGGGCTGCAGACATGTGGCGTCAAGAGAGCAGACGCATCAAGACATGACAGGAAGTGATGAAACGTTCACGTCCTTCAGGCAAAACAAGACGAGTGAGTGAAACCAATGAAGTCGTTCTTCATCCATTGACTCTTGAAGGTTTGTCGTGCTTTATGGAAGGAATCAGAATATTATTTTTTATATCGTTGAATTCATAAATGTCTGTATTGAAAGATTGAATTTGTTTTTAATTTAAAGAATCAAATAGATTCACAATGAATGAATAAAGTTTTATATTCTAATTCCAATAATTAAAAAATACATTTCTACATACATTTGCAATATTATTTTAATTGTTAGTCTTTTAATACTTGATCAAACTTTCAGCCAATCATGTGACGCCAAGTCAATCATGTTGGATCATTTTTATATTGAATTTAAAAGGCTACGGAATAAAAAGTATTTGATTTAGAACATTTATTTTTAATACTTGGAATCAGAATATCAAACTCTATGTGTAAATGTGTTTCATTTTTTTAACCTTTCACACTAGAAATTGTAGAATTTATTTATTCATTTATTTTTTTAAGTCAAGTTTCAATGTTTTTAACGTTAAATTGAACCATTCAATAATCCAATAATTCAACAGCAATACTGAAAAAGAAGTACACAATTTGAATAAATAATAAAAAAAAATACGTATTCTTAATGCAATATTTTTAAATTCTTAGTGTTTGATCAAACTTTCAGCCAATCATGTGACTCCCAGACAATCGCGTTGGATCATTTTTATATTGAATTAAAAAGTATTGGATTTACAAGATTTGTTTTTCAATACTTGGAATAAGAATATCAAACTCTATGTGTAAATGTGTTTTTTTTTTTAAAGAGAAATTGTAGAATTTATTTATTTATTTGAAGTTTCAATTTTTTTTATGTTAAATTCAACCATTCAATAATTCAAGGGCAGTTACATACTTCTATACGACTTCATCATGTGACCCAGATCAGCAGTTTTTTCTACTGAGATAGCAAAAAAGAATTGTTTCAATGTCAGTGTTTGTTTCTACCAAACGCTGCTGTACTTTATTCCTGCGTCAGATCTTATAAATCTTCTAAAAGTCATGAACTGATCGAACAACATCTGATAAAACATGATATTTTCTTCAAACTCAGAGAAGAAAAAAGCGAGAAGATCAGATGATTTTCTCCTGGGTTTTGATTCACCGAAGCCTCAACAGGCTCTAAAAGCCATGTCAGACCAAGAATGTCCACGTTTGACACTCGTCTTCTTTAAGTCTTCTTTAAGTCTTCTTTAAGTCTTCTTTATGTCTTCTTTAAGTCTTCTTTAAGTCTTCTTTAAGTCTTCTTTAAGTCTTCTTTAAGACTTCTTTAAGTCTTCTTTAAGTCTTCTTTAAGTCTTCTTTAAGTCTTCTTTAAGTCTTCTTTAAGTCTTCTTTAAGACTTCTTTAAGTCTTCTTTAAGTCTTCTTTAAGTAAGTCAACTTCAGTGACGGTCGAAACCCACACTTTTCTCTTTGTTCCCTCGTGAGCGACGACAGTTTCAAGAAGATAAAACATCTTCGGCTGAGAAATCTAAAAGGTGTTTTTATACGATCAAACTATGTAATGATATTAAAGTTGAATCTGTACATTTTGTACCAAAGTGACAGGAAATTGTGGTGAAGATTGAATTTCCGATTGAGTTCTGAGAAGTGTTGGGTGATCTGTGGGTTTTGTGTTGTTCCTCAGCCAGTTCGTTTATTTGTTCTGCAACAAACACCTCTTATCTCTGGACAGTTTATCGACCGTTCAAACACCCTTGAACAGGTTTGAGCAGAGAAGCCGATTTCAGAAGATAAGAAGGTTCTTAAGCAGCTTCATGAGATCACTAAATGCTATGCTAACAGTTAGCTTTGTGTAAAATACAGAACATCTCTCTCTTTTTATCATGTTCAATAGTAGTTTTCACTTTAAGTGTTAATGTGACTAAAGGCAGGGTAGTTATGGTTAATCTAGTTAGTGTTTAGATGAAGTGAAAACATAACAATATCCAGACATTTTACTTTTATTCAAGTGATGCTAACTGTTAGCAAAATATGTCTTTTCTTCTTTCTCCTCATTAACGTCAACAGTCTGTTCTGCAAATTGTGTAAATCAATTAATTTAAGAATCGAACAACATATCTGGGAAGTTAAAAGTCTTGAATTACCTTGAAACTGATTTTATGTTGTACTTGGCGCTAAAAATACATTCAAATGTTGGAAAACCTGTACAACAAGGCACTGTAGTATTAATACAAAAGGCCCTGTAATTACTCCAACAGTCACAGTAGTATTACTCCGTCAGTTACCATAGTATTACTTCACAAGGCTAGGTAGGATTAATCCGCGAAGCTCTGGAGTATTATTTCACAAATACCATAGTATTAATCTGTGATTTTTGTATTATTCTATTAGTCAACATAGTATTACTCTGTGATTCTCGTAGTATTATTCTATTGGTCACTATACTATTACTCTGTGATTCTCGTAATATTATTCTACTAGTCACTATACTATTACTCTGTGATTCTCGTAGTATTATTATACTAGTCACTATACTATTACTCTTTGATTCTCGTAGTATTATTCCATAAATGACCATAATGTTACTCTGTGATTCTCGAAGTATTATTCCATAGGTCACCATAATGTTACTCTGTGATTCTCATAGTATTATTACATAAATGACCATAATGTTACTCTGTGATTCTCGTAGTATATTCCATAAGTCACCATAATGTTACTCTGTGATTCTCGAAGTATTATTCCATAAGTCACCATAATGTTACTCTGTGATTCTCGTAGTATTATTCCATAAATGACCATAATGTTACTCTGTGATTCTCGTAGTATACTCCATAAGTCACCATAATGTTACTCTGTTTTTCTCGTAGTATTATTCCATAAATCACCATAATATTACTTTGTAATTCTCCTAGTATTATTCTATTAGTCACTATACTATTACTTTGTAATTCTCCTAGTATTATTCTATTAGTACAGCCTCACTGTACTATATGCAGATAATAGTCTGAAAAAGTGTTGTTGTTTCTATGATGTTTTACCAGGACTTTAAATCCGGTGCAGCAGGAAATGTAGTCGATATTTTCAACAAGAACCTCCAAATATAAATCAGCCTGATCCGAGTGTAAGTAAGTCCTGGAGCCTATATTTACTCCCTCCTGACCCACTTCCACCCGAGGCCGCTCTGGACCTGACGTCTGTATTTGAGTCGACGCTGACATCACAGATGATTTAGAGACGAGTTTTCAATTCGACGTCTGTCCTGACGCAGATTCTTGTGAGCGATGCTTGAGTCTGGTTCTCGTCTGACCTTCAAGACTATTCCGTTAATGTCCATGAAGTCCAGAACACACACATCCTTCTACACACACATCCTTCTACACACACATCCTTCTACACACACATCCTTCTACACACACATTCTTCTACACACACACTGTGTCTTAACATGTTTGAATTTATTTACTATTATTTGCCATTTATTATTGACATTGCTGTTTTACCTGTAAAATTACTGAAAAAAGTAGCACAAAAATACTGAAAGAAAGTAGCACAAAAATACTGAAATAAAGTAGCACAAAAATACTGAAAGAACGTAGCCCAGAAATACTAAAAAAGTAGCATAGAAATACTGAAAAAGTAGCACAAAAATACTGAAAAAGGTAGCACAGAAATACTGACGTAGCACAGAAATAATGAAAAAGTAGCACAAAAATACTGAAAAAGGTAGCACAGAAATACTGACGTAGCACAGAAATACTGGAAAAAGTAGCACAAAAATACTGACAAAAAGTAGCACAAGAAATACTGAAAAAGTAGCACAAAAATACTGACAAAAAGTAGCACAAGAAATACTGAAAAAAGTAGCACAAAAATACTGACAAAAGTAGCACAGAAATACTGAAAAAAGTAGCACAAAAATAATGAAAAAGTAGCACAGAAATACTGAAAAAAGTAGCACAAAAATAATGAAAAAAGTAGCACAAAATAATGAAAAAGTAGAACAGAAATACTGAAAGAAAGTAGCACAAAAATACTGAAAGTAAGTAGCACAAAAATACTGAAAGAAAGTAGCACAAAAATACTGAAAAAAGTAGCACAAAATAATGAAATAGTAGGACAGAAATACTGAAAAAAGTAGGACACAAATACTGAAAGAAAGTAGCACAAAAATACTGAAAGAAAGTAGCAAAAATATACTGAAAGAAAGTAGCACAAATATACTGAAAGAAAGTAGCACAAATATACTGAAAGAAAGTAGCACAAATATACTGAAAGAAAGTAGCACAAAAATACTGAAAGAAAGTAGCAAAAAAATACTGAAAGAAAGTAGCACAAAAATACTGAAAGAAAGTAGCACAAATATACTGAAAGAAAGTAGCACAAAAATACTGAAAGAAAGTAGCACAAATATACTGAAAGAAAGTAGCACAAAAATACTGAAAGAAAGTAGCACAAAAATACTGAAAGAAAGTAGCACAAATATACTGAAAGAAAGTAGCACAAAAATACTGAAAGAACGTAGCCCAGAAATACTAAAAAAAGTAGCACAGAAATACTGAAAAAGTAGCACAAAAATACTGAAAAAGGTAGCACAGAAATACTGACGTAGCACAGAAATACTGAAAAAGGTAGCACAGAAATACTGACGTAGCACAGAAATACTGAAAAAGTAGCACAAAAATACTGACAAAAAGTAGCACAAGAAATACTGAAAAAAGTAGCACAAAAATACTGACAAAAGTAGCACAAAAATAATGAAAAAGTAGTACAGAAATACTGACAAAAAGTAGCACAAGAAATACTGAAAAAGTAGCACAAAAATACTGACAAAAAGTAGCACAAGAAATACTGAAAAAAGTAGCACAAAAATACTGACAAAAGTAGAACAGAAATACTGAAAAAAGTAGCACAAAAATAATGAAAAAGTAGCACAGAAATACTGAAAAAAGTAGCACAAAAATAATGAAAAAAGTAGCACAAAATAATGAAAAAGTAGAACAGAAATACTGAAAAAAAAGTAGCACACAAATACTGAAAGAAAGTAGCACAAAAATACTGAAAGAAAGTAGCACACAAATACTGAAAAAAGTAGCACAAAATAATGAAAAAGTAGGACAGAAATACTGAAAAAAGTAGCGCACAAATGCTGAAAGAAAGTAGCACAAAAATACTGAAAGAAAGTAGCACAAATATACTGAAAGAAAGTAGCACAAATATACTGAAAGAAAGTAGCACAAATATACTGAAAGAAAGTAGCACAAAAATACTGAAAGAAAGTAGCACAAAAATACTGAAAGAAAGTAGCACAAATATACTGAAAAAAGTAGCACAAATATACTGAAAGAAAGTAGCACAAAAATACTGAAAGAAAGTAGCACAAATATACTGAAAGAAAGTAGCACAAAAATACTGAAAGAAAGTAGCACAAAAATACTGAAAGAAAGTAGCACAAAAATACTGAAAGAAAGTAGCACAAATATACTGAAAAAAGTAGCACAAATATACTGAAAGAAAGTAGCACAAAAATACTGAAAGAAAGTAGCACAAAAATACTGAAAGAAAGTAGCACAAATATACTGAAAGAAAGTAGCACAAAAATACTGAAATAAAGTAGCACAAAAATACTGAAAGAACGTAGCCCAGAAATATTTAAAAAAGTAGCACAGAAATACTGAAAAAGTAGCACAAAAATACTGAAAAAGGTAGCACAGAAATACTGACGTAGCACAGAAATACTGAAAAAGTAGCACAGAAATACTGGAAAAAGTAGCACAGAAATACTGAAAAAGTAGCACAAAATAATGAAAAAGTAGAACAGAAATACTGAAAAAAGTAGCACAAAATAATGAAAAAGTAGCACAGAAATACTGAAAGAAAGTAGCACAAAAATACTGAAAGTAAGTAGCACACAAATACTGAAAAAAGTAGCACAAAAATAATGAAAAAAGTAGCACAAAAATACTGAAAGAAAGTAGCACACAAATACTGAAAAAAGTAGCACAAATATACTGAAAGAAAGTAGCACAAAAATACTGAAAGAAAGTAGCACAAATATACTGAAAGAAAGTAGCACAAATATACTGAAAGAAAGTAGCACAAAAATACTGAAAGAAAGTAGCACAAAAATACTGAAAGAAAGTAGTACAAAAATACTGAAAGAAAGTAGCACAAATATACTGAAAGAAAGTAGCACAAAAATACTGAAAGAAAGTAGCACAAATATACTGAAAGAAAGTAGCACAAAAATACTGAAAGAAAGTAGCACAAAAATACTGAAAGAAAGTAGCACAAATATACTGAAAGAAAGTAGCACAAATATACTGAAAGAAAGTAGCACAAAAAAACTGAAAGAAAGTAGCACAAAAATACTGAAAGAAAGTAGCACAAAAATACTGAAAGAAAGTAGCACAAATATACTGAAAGAAAGTAGCACAAAAATACTGAAAGAAAGTAGCACAAAAATACTGAAAGAAAGTAGCACAAAAATACTGAAAGAAAGTAGCACAAAAATACTGAAAGAAAGTAGCACAAATATACTGAAAGAAAGTAGCACAAAAATACTGAAAGAAAGTAGCACAAAAATACTGAAAGAAAGTAGCACAAAAATACTGAAAGAAAGTAGCACAAAAATACTGAAAGAAAGTAGCACAAATATACTGAAAGAAAGTAGCACAAAAATACTGAAAGAAAGTAGCACAAATATACTGAAAGAAAGTAGCACAAATATACTGAAAGGAAGTAGCACAAATATACTGAAAGAAAGTAGCACAAAAATACTGAAAGAAAGTAGCACAAATATACTGAAAGAAAGTAGCACAAAAATACTGAAAGGAAGTAGCACAAATATACTGAAAGAAAGTAGCACAAAAATACTGAAAGAAAGTAGCACAAATATACTGAAAGAAAGTAGCACAAAAATACTGAAAGAAAGTAGCACAAAAATACTGAAAGAAAGTAGCACAAATATACTGAAAGAAAGTAGCACAAAAATACTGAAAGAAAGTAGCACAAAAATACTGAAAGAAAGTAGCACAAATATACTGAAAGAAAGTAGCACAAATATACTGAAAGAAAGTAGCACAAATATACTGAAAGAAAGTAGCACAAAAATACTGAAAGAAAGTAGCACAAAAATACTGAAAGAAAGTAGCACAAATATACTGAAAAAAGTAGCACAAAAATACTGAAAAAAGTAGCACAAAAATACTGAAAGAAAGTAGCACAAAAATACTGAAAGAAAGTAGCACAAAAATACTGAAAGAAAGTAGCACAAATATACTGAAAGAAAGTAGCACAAATATACTGAAAGAAAGTAGCACAAATATACTGAAAAAAGTAGCACAAATATACTGAAAGAAAGTAGCACAAAAATACTGAAAGAAAGTAGCACAAATATACTGAAAGAAAGTAGCACAAAAATACTGAAAGAAAGTAGCACAAAAATACTGAAAGAAAGTAGCACAAAAATACTGAAAGAAAGTAGCACAAATATACTGAAAAAAGTAGCACAAATATACTGAAAGAAAGTAGCACAAAAATACTGAAAGAAAGTAGCACAAAAATACTGAAAGAAAGTAGCACAAATATACTGAAAGAAAGTAGCACAAAAATACTGAAATAAAGTAGCACAAAAATACTGAAAGAACGTAGCCCAGAAATATTTAAAAAAGTAGCACAGAAATACTGAAAAAGTAGCACAAAAATACTGAAAAAGGTAGCACAGAAATACTGACGTAGCACAGAAATACTGAAAAAGTAGCACAGAAATACTGGAAAAAGTAGCACAGAAATACTGAAAAAGTAGCACAAAATAATGAAAAAGTAGAACAGAAATACTGAAAAAAGTAGCACAAAATAATGAAAAAGTAGCACAGAAATACTGAAAGAAAGTAGCACAAAAATACTGAAAGTAAGTAGCACACAAATACTGAAAAAAGTAGCACAAAAATAATGAAAAAAGTAGCACAAAAATACTGAAAGAAAGTAGCACACAAATACTGAAAAAAGTAGCACAAATATACTGAAAGAAAGTAGCACAAAAATACTGAAAGAAAGTAGCACAAATATACTGAAAGAAAGTAGCACAAATATACTGAAAGAAAGTAGCACAAAAATACTGAAAGAAAGTAGCACAAAAATACTGAAAGAAAGTAGTACAAAAATACTGAAAGAAAGTAGCACAAATATACTGAAAGAAAGTAGCACAAAAATACTGAAAGAAAGTAGCACAAATATACTGAAAGAAAGTAGCACAAAAATACTGAAAGAAAGTAGCACAAAAATACTGAAAGAAAGTAGCACAAATATACTGAAAGAAAGTAGCACAAATATACTGAAAGAAAGTAGCACAAAAAAACTGAAAGAAAGTAGCACAAAAATACTGAAAGAAAGTAGCACAAAAATACTGAAAGAAAGTAGCACAAATATACTGAAAGAAAGTAGCACAAAAATACTGAAAGAAAGTAGCACAAAAATACTGAAAGAAAGTAGCACAAAAATACTGAAAGAAAGTAGCACAAAAATACTGAAAGAAAGTAGCACAAATATACTGAAAGAAAGTAGCACAAAAATACTGAAAGAAAGTAGCACAAAAATACTGAAAGAAAGTAGCACAAAAATACTGAAAGAAAGTAGCACAAAAATACTGAAAGAAAGTAGCACAAATATACTGAAAGAAAGTAGCACAAAAATACTGAAAGAAAGTAGCACAAATATACTGAAAGAAAGTAGCACAAATATACTGAAAGGAAGTAGCACAAATATACTGAAAGAAAGTAGCACAAAAATACTGAAAGAAAGTAGCACAAATATACTGAAAGAAAGTAGCACAAAAATACTGAAAGGAAGTAGCACAAATATACTGAAAGAAAGTAGCACAAAAATACTGAAAGAAAGTAGCACAAATATACTGAAAGAAAGTAGCACAAAAATACTGAAAGAAAGTAGCACAAAAATACTGAAAGAAAGTAGCACAAATATACTGAAAGAAAGTAGCACAAAAATACTGAAAGAAAGTAGCACAAAAATACTGAAAGAAAGTAGCACAAATATACTGAAAGAAAGTAGCACAAATATACTGAAAGAAAGTAGCACAAATATACTGAAAGAAAGTAGCACAAAAATACTGAAAGAAAGTAGCACAAAAATACTGAAAGAAAGTAGCACAAATATACTGAAAGAAAGTAGCACAAATATACTGAAAAAAGTAGCACAAAAATACTGAAAGAAAGTAGCACAAAAATACTGAAAGAAAGTAGCACAAAAATACTGAAAGAAAGTAGCACAAATATACTGAAAGAAAGTAGCACAAATATACTGAAAGAAAGTAGGACAAAAATACTGAAAGAAAGTAGCACAAATATACTGAAAAAAGTAGCACAAAAATACTGAAAGAAAGTAGCACAAATATACTGAAAGAAAGTAGCACAAAAATACTGAAAAAAGTAGCACAAAAATACTGAAAGAAAGTAGCACAAAAATACTGAAAGAAAGTAGCACAAAAATACTGAAAGAAAGTAGCACAAATATACTGAAAGAAAGTAGCACAAATATACTGAAAGAAAGTAGCACAAAAATACTGAAAGAAAGTAGCACAAATATACTGAAAAAAGTAGCACAAAAATACTGAAAGAAAGTAGCACAAATATACTGAAAGAAAGTAGCACAAAAATACTGAAAAAAGTAGCACAAAAATACTGAAAGAAAGTAGCACAAAAATACTGAAAGAAAGTAGCACAAAAATACTGAAAGAAAGTAGCACAAATATACTGAAAGAAAGTAGCACAAATATACTGAAAGAAAGTAGCACAGAAATACTGAAAGAAAGTAGCACAAATATACTGAAAGAAAGTAGCACAAAAACACTGAAAGAAAGTAGCACAAATATACTGAAAGAAAGTAGCACAAAAACACTGAAAGAAAGTAGCACAAAAATACTGAAAGAAAGTAGCACAAATATACTGAAAGAAAGTAGCACAAAAACACTGAAAGAAAGTAGCACAAATATACTGAAAGAAAGTAGCACAAATATACTGAAAAAAGTAGCACAAAAATACTGAAAGAAAGTAGCACAAATATACTGAAAAAAGTAGCACAAAAATACAGACAAAAGGTAGCACAAGAAAGTGAAAAAGTCATTTGCCTAAAAGCAAAATAAATTAGCGTCTGTGGCTCAGATATTGATCTTGTCAGCGATGCTGGTTCTCGTCTGATCGACAAAACAATCCAGACCCTCCGTCCAGTCTCGACTCACACCAGCCTAGAACACACACAATAAAACTACACAAACACACCCTGGTGTCTTATCACGTTCGCCAGGTGGTCGCCATAGTAACCATTCGCCCTTTTTTCTACTTCCTGAAAGAGAAATCTACTTCCTGTAAACTGGTGAGTATTATCATCACACGACGTCTCCTTTCATCCCCTTTGTTACTGTAACACTCCTCTGAGCTAATGGAGTCTTTCTAAACAGTCAAATACCTTTGTCTGGACTCGTTTACTTTTCACTCCTTTAAGTGACGACAACGATCCTGGGATTCTTTAGACATGAATGAAACGAGACTCAACAGAAGTAAATCCTTCCCTCGATGAACCAAGAAGAAGGTCACGGGTTCAAATCCAGCCTCGAGGGCGAGACTTGCTTGTTGTGTGTTTTCTCTGGAGTGTGTAGTTGGATTTCCCAGGAGGAAACATCAACATCAAGAGCCAAATGAATGTGAATCAAAAACAACAAAAAAAAAATTTTTTAAACGAAACTATTCAGACAATAGGATCAAAAGTCTTTAAGCTCTAATATTAGAATAATGTGTTTCATTATTTCCATCCATGCTCTCTGTTCCTTATCTTACTGTTTCATTTGTTCATTCATTCTTGCTGCTGGAAAAAAAACCTGATTTCATTTTTGATCAACATTTTCTTCTTTCCTTCTATCTTTTCATGTCATGTTTCTTACTTTAATTATACTTTTATTGTTTTAAACTATTAGTCAGTCATTGTTATTTCTTAAGTGCCTTCATTTCGCTTCTTGTTATTTGCTGTGTTTTGGTAAAAAAAATACTCGTCTGTTGCTCTTGTGATGTTTGTGTTTGTCAGAAAAGTTTGGTCCTGGATTCTGGTTCATGAGCCGCTGAAGGTCATCGATGATCAAACAAAACAATGTTTGCTTCTGTCGATGCAGCAATAAATGGAATGTTGTTTGATCTTCGTCCTCGAGAGAAGAATCAGTGACTGCGGTCCGTCCGAAAAATCATTGGCACGAAAAACTTTAAAATTATTACGAGAAAACAGAAACATAAATAGCGGGGAAATAAATCAGAAGGAAAACTAAGATAATTAACACGAAAAACGGAAAATATTTAGCATGAAACAGAAAAATAATCAACAGAAATGGAAAAAGAATTCCAGACAAACTGAAAAATATTAGCATGAAAAACAGAAAACAACTAGTAAGACAAACTGGAAAATAATTTCTCAGAAAACTGTAAAAACGAGAAAAAAAGAGAAAGAAACAAGAAGTTTTCAAGAAAAAAACAAAACATATTAGCATTGCATAAGAAACTTAAAAGAATCGGCCCAAAAAATAACACATTCACAGGGAAAAAAACACCAAAAACAGAGGGAAAAATGTTCACAAAAACAGAAAACTATTTAGCACAAAAAAACTTAAAATAACTAGCATGGAAAATATTTTCAACAATTATAATATAAGCATGAAAAAGAGAAAAAAAATTAGCAACAATTAGCAAGACAAACTGAAAAACTATTTCTCGGAAAAAAAGAGAAAGAAACACGTTTGCAAGAAAAACACAAAAAATATTAGCATTAGCATTGAAAAAAGTAGCTAATTGACATGGAAAACTGGCTCATCGTAGAATATTGGAATGAAAACCAAAAAATAATTTGCATGTAAAAATGAAAACAATTTTGAAGAAAGAAAATGCAGTTGAAACTGGCACGAATAAAAAATTTAAAAAAAATGAACTAAAAAGTATTAGCATGCAACAAACTGCAGGAAAAACTGAAAAATACTAAACACAAAGTTCAGAAAATATTTCCCACAAAGCCCAAAAAATACAACAGAAGGAAATTTCACTTGTAGCATGAAAAAGAGAAAAAAATTAGGACCGAAAACAGTAAATAATTAACATGGAAAATAATTTGCACGTAACATAGAAAACTTTTCAAGAAAATAAAATCAGGTAAAACTGGAAAAATATGTGCACCAAACACAGTAAAGAATTAGCCCTATCAACAGAAAAGTTATTAGCAAGAGAAAAAAACTGCAAGAAACATATTAGCGAGAAAACAATTTTAGCAAAACTTTTTCAGGTTTTGTCCTCTACGTGTCGCTGTTTCATCCACCGATCAGCAGCTCTGGCGGATGAACGTCAAACTTTACGAGTCAAACTTCTGGAGGTTTATGCAGCAGAAGCACAGATCTTTCCCTCCCTCTCTCCCTCCATACATCCCTCCATCCCTCCATCCCTCCCTCCATCCATCCCTCTCGGTCCCTCCCTGAGAAGTGTGGGGGAGGACAGATGTGACGCAGGACAGATGTGACGCAGGGCAGATGTTTCCTCCGCAGCTTTGAAGAAGCTTGTAAAGTCTGGAGGTTAAATCTTGGATGTTTTACAAACACAGTCACAGAAAACTCTGCTGGCAGCTGCTGTGGAAACAAGATCCTCTTTCTCCAACTTTCTGAACCTCAAACACTGGTTTATGCAACATTAGTGTTTGGTTGCGCAACAAAAACAAACTGACCTTTGCTTTGAAACTCAGTGGATCTACTTTTCCTCACTTTTAGCGCTAGAAACGAGTCGAAGTGAAATATTTTGAGACAAAGAACATTTTTACAAAATCGAATCACTATATCTTTAACATAATGTCGACTTCGCCATCTAGTGGTGGATATAAATATTATTTTCTAACTGTTCAAACCTAAAAGTACTTTTGTATAAATAAGTGTGTAAACATCTTTTTTTTTACATTTTTTATCGTCTTTTAGGAGAAATAAATTAAAAAACCCTGGAAAAAAAAACATTTAATTGTTTATTCAGATTTTTTAAAATGTAATAATATTATTTAATTTAGATGTGTTTTCAGAAAAATACATTCAAATTACAAAATGAATAGCAGATTGGCAATTGTTTACTTAAATTTAGTGAGAATTAGTTTAAATATTTGGATTAAATTAATGGATTAATATTCGCACGAAAAACAGAAAAAATGCATTAAAAAAATGAAATGACTACCACGAAAAAACTGAAAATAAATTTGGATCGATGTGTTTCGGACAAAATATTTTTTTATTGAAAAGCTGTGGATTTTTTGTGAAAAAAGTCAAAGGCAAAAAATCTCTCCAGTAATAATCTCAATATATCAGGGAGATGTTTTTCCAAATCGTCATGGCAACGACAGACACACTCATGGAAACGTGGTTTATTGTCTCAGATGGTTCATTATTTTAACTCGTAATCTTCTGAGGATCCTTGTTTGCAGATGAACCGCTGCTGTTGTTGGACGTGTCGTGTTTCAGGCTGTGAGAGAGAAGATGAGGATCATCAAGAGTCAAAGATGAAGATCATCAAGAGTCAAACATGAGGATCATCAAGAGTCAAAGATGAAGATCATCAAGGGTCAAACATGAGGATCATCAAGAGTCAAAGATGAGGATCATCAAGAGTCAAACATGAGGATCATCAAGAGTCAAACATGAGGATCATCAAGAGTCAAAGATGAGGATCATCAAGAGTCAAACATGAAGATCATCAAGAGTCAAACATGAAGATCATCAAGAGTCAAACATGAAGATCATCAAGAGTCAAAGATGAAGATCATCAAGAGTCAAACATGAGGATCATCAAGAGTCAAAGATGAAGATCATCAAGAGTCAAACATGAAGATCATCAAGAGTCAAAGATGAGGATCATCAAGAGTCAAACATGAGGATCATCAAGAGTCAAAGATGAGGATCATCAAGAGTCAAACATGAGGATCATCAAGAGTCAAACATGAGGATCATCAAGAGTCAAACATGAAGATCATCAAGAGTCAAAGATGAGGATCATCAAGAGTCAAACATGAGGATCATCAAGAGTCAAAGATGAGGATCATCAAGAGTCAAACATGAGGATCATCAAGAGTCAAACATGAGGATCATCAAGAGTCAAACATGAGGATCATCAAGAGTAAAAGATGAGGATCATCAAGAGTCAAAGATGAGGATCATCAAGGGTCAAAGATGAAGATCATCAAGAGTCAAACATGAGGATCATCAAGAGTCAAAGATGAAGATCATCAAGAGTCAAAGATGAGGATCATCAAGAGTCAAACATGAGGATCATCAAGAGTCAAACATGAGGATCATCAAGAGTCAAACATGAGGATCATCAAGAGTCAAACATGAGGATTATCAAGAGTCAAAGATGAAGATCATCAAGAGTCAAACATGAGGATCATCAAGGGTCAAAGATGAAGATCATCAAGAGTCAAACATGAGGATCATCAAGAGTCAAAGATGAAGATCATCAAGAGTCAAACATGAAGATCATTAAGAGTCAAACATGAAGATCATTAAGAGTCAAACATGAGGATCATCAAGAGTCTAAGAACTGACCTCTGACTGTGACTCTGGCCGAGGCCTCGCTGGAGCCGATATGATTGGTTGCCACACACTTGTAGGATCCACTGTCCGCCTGCTTGACCTGACCGATGATCAGTTTTCCATCCTTCCTGGCTTCACTTCCGGCCGGCAGGCTCCCGCCCGGGCGGCTCCACTGGAAACTGATGGGGTGAGACCCGTGAGCGAGACACTGCAGCTGCAGGGCTGCACCGGCCCGGAGGCTGGCCTGGTCCGGCAGGATGGTGGTGTACGGTGGCGCTGGAGTCAAAACAGAACAAATATCAGCACCAGAAAATACAAATAATGTTCAGTAAAACATAGAAATTACACCTAAGACAGTAGAATACATTGCACAAATAAAACACACAAACAATAAAGAAAAAAAGAAGTTAACTCAAAGAAATACAAATAAAACGTAGCAGGGAAATTTGAAAAAGGAACAGCAGGGAAATTATTTACCATGAAAGAAATATATATAAAATTAGCAGAAAAAAGTAAATACAAATTATAAATAAATACAAAAAAACAGAAAAAAAAAAATAAGCACAGAGAACTAAAATGTTATGTCGGATGACGTAAAATTGAAAAATAATTAGCACAAAAAACTGAAAAATAAATGAAAACTAAAAACTGAAGAATAAATTAGAATTAAAAACATTAAAAAAAATTATAAACTAAAAACAGAAGGAAAGAAAACAAAAAAACAATTAGAACTAAAAACAAAAAATAAACAAGAACTAAAAACACAAAAACAATTAGTAAGTGAAAGGAGAAAAATAAGTCACAAGAAAAACTGAAAAATAATTAGCAGGAAAATTAATTTGCTGAAAAAAGAAAAAGAAATTAGAATTAAAAACATTAAAAAAAAAAAAAACACTAAAAACAGAAGAAAAAACAAGAACTAAAAACACAAAAACAATTAGTAAGTGAAAGGAGAAAAATAAGTCACAAGAAAAACTGAAAAATAATTAGCAGAAAAACTAATTTGCTGAAAAAAACTAAAAATAAATTAGCAATAAAAACGGATGAAAAACGAACAAGTAAAAAGAGTGAAATAAATGAAATAACGAACAAAAATAGTTAGCCCTAAAAACAGAAGAATACTAATGATGTAAAAAGAGAAATATATTTAACAGAAACACAGAGAACATTGCAGAGGGATTAATAAAGTGTATCTATCTATGAAGGATAGAACATTAATTAGCACCAAAAAGATATTTAAAAAAAATGTAACAACTGCAGTCAAGATAAAACGGTGTTGAGTCATCTATGATCTTCTCCGGGTACTCACAGTCCACCTCCATCTGAGTGTAGGCCTCCATGTATCCGTGTCTGTTGGTCGCATTACAGATGTATTGCCCTGAATCCTGGCGCCCGACGCTGGTCAGAGTCAGAACTCCACCGGCCACGGTGTGTTTCCACGGGAGAGGAGCCCTGAGTTTGGACCAGGTGATGAGGGGCGCAGGTGAACCTGGAGCGACAGGAGGGTCAGCAGGGGCGAGGATCGAACGCTCAGGTGAGTCTCACCTGTGGCCTGACAGCGCAGCACGACCGTGTGTCCTTCCACCGCCGTCAACTCTCTGGTGCTCACCGACGCCACGGGCGCGCCCGGACCCCCCCGCACCGTGACTTCAACCTTGACCTCTGACCCTCCTTCACTGTTGCTGGCCTGGCAAATATAGACGCCCGAGTCCTCGGGGCGGAGCAAAGTCCACTGTGGGAACAGATGACGTCGTCAAGAGTTATCGTCAGAACTGATCGTGCAGGTGAAAGTAAGGTGAATTAAATATTACTTAATGACTTACTTACTTACTTAAGTAAATACTGTTTTGCAACCATTGAAAGAAAATCAAGGTCAAATATAGAATTAAAGGAACAATTTTTTTTAAAGTAATGAACATTTTTCTACACAGGTTTGATTTTCTTGGTTTTCTTTTTAAAAGAAAAGTTTTTCATGCATTTCTTTATGTTAAGTTATTTTCTGTTTTTATTATTTTATGCTATTTTTTTTCAGTTTTACATGCTAGTTTTTTCAGTTTTACATGCTAATTTTTTTCAGTTTTACATGCTAGTTTTTTCAGTTTTACACGCTTATTTTTTCAGTTTTACATGCTAGTTTTTTCAGTTTTACACGCTTATTTTTTCAGTTTTACATGCTAGTTTTTTCAGTTTTACATGCTATTTTTTTCAGTTTTACATGCTAGTTTCTTTTTTAGCGTTACATGCTAGTTTTTTTAGTGTTACATGCTAGTTTTTTCAGTTTTACATGCTAGTTTTTTCAGTTTTACATGCTAGTTTTTTCAGTTTTACATGCTCATTTTTTTCAGTTTTACATGCTAGTTTTTTCAGTTTTACATGCTCATTTTTTTCAGTTTTACATGCTAGTTTTTTCAGTTTTACATGCTAGTTTCTTTTTTAGTGTTACATGCTAGTTTTTTTAGTGTTACATGCTAGTTTTTTCAGTTTTACATGCTAGTTTTTCAGTTTTACATGCTAGTTTTTTCAGTTTTACATGCTCATTTTTTTCAGTTTTACATGCTAGTTTTTCAGTTTTACATGCTAGTTTCTTTTTTAGTGTTACATGCTAGTTTTTTTAGTGTTACATGCTAGTTTTTTCAGTTTTACATGCAATTTTTTTCAGTTTTACATGCTATTTTTTTCAGTTTTACATGCTCATTTTTTCAGTTTTACATGCTAGTTTTTTCAGTTTTACATGCTAATTTTTTTCAGTTTTACATGCTAGTTTTTTCAGTTTTACATGCTAGTTTCTTTTTTAGTGTTACATGCTAGTTTTTTTAGTGTTACATGCTAGTTTTTTCAGTTTTACATGCTATTTTTTTCAGTTTTACATGCTAGTTTTTTCAGTTTTACATGCAAATTTTTGCCTGTGTTTCAGGTTATGTTTTTCTATTTTTCGTGCTAGTTGTTTTTCATTTTCTTATGCAAATGTTTTTCTGTTCTTTGTACTAATATTTTTCAGGTGTTATTTTTCTGTTTTTAACCCTAAACCCCTTTCGTAACCCTGACCTAACCTTGAATATAGAAATGATTGAATTCTTTCACTTAATGCTTTAAAAAAATCAACAAAGTAATAAAATCAAGAAATACTCTGACGTCTCTGATATACTTCATAGACTTGTACCTTTATCGTGTTGACTCCCTCAACCTGCTCGGTGACCAGGTGCAGGGTCGACCCCTGACGCCTCCAGGTCAGTTTGGGTTTGGGTTTCCCGGTGGCTTGGCACCCGATCGACAGCTGCTCCCCCATCCGGGCCTGGATGGGTCCGGTAGGAGTGACGCTGGTTTTCGGAGGGTCTGGACGTAAACGGGTGTCAATACTTTGAAACCTTGCACACGAGTACTGACTCACGTTTGACGTGCAGCGTCGCCGTGACTGACTTGCGACCGGCCGGGGTCGTGGCCACGCAGTGGAACTGGGCGTTATTTCCAGGCCGGGCGTCGGAGACGGTCAGAACCGACCCATTCCGACTAATCTTGGCGTTGTCTGGCGGGAGCAGCGGAGCGTTTAAAAATCACCATCGCTCACCTGTGCACTCGCGGCTGCTCACCTGGCAGTGGTTGGTTGTTCCCGATTTTCCATTCCAGGCTCACGGGTGAGGCTCCGCCCTGGACCTGACACCTGAAGCTGGCTGACTCACCTTGACGCACGGTGGTCGCACGAGGTTCTAAAGTGACCACTGGTAGACCACTCACTGCAGGGACGAACGAACATGACGCGTATCTCAGTTTAGATAATGAGCTAAATAAATGATTAGCGTTAGAATGAACTTGGAGCTAGCATTAACATTGACTGTGATCCAGAGTTAGCATTCACTTAGAGCTAGCTTCAGAATTAACTGAGCGCATTAGCATAGACTGAGAGATAGTGTTAGCATTGACTGAAGGCTAGTGTTAACATTGACTTCGAGCTAGCTTTAGAATTAGCTGAGCGCTAGCATTAACATTGACTGAGAGCTAGTGTTAGCATTGGCTTAGAGCTAACTTTAGAATTAACTGAGCACTAGCATTAGTATAGACTGAGATAGTGTTAGCATTGACTAAAAGCTAGCGTTAGCATTGACTTAGAGCTAGCTTTAGAATTAACTGAGCGCGAGCATTAGCATTGACTGAAAGCTACAGTTATTATTGACTGAGTGCAAGCGCTAGCATTAACTCAGAGCCTGCATAAGCATTAACTGAGCGCTAGCAGCATAATTAACTGATAGCTAGGATTGGCATTTACTGAGAGATAGCATTAGCATTGACTCTGAGCTATTGTCAGCATTGTCTAAGAGCTAGCATTAGTATTGACTGATAGCTAGTCTTAGCATTAACTGAGAGCAAGCATTAATCTACAAATAATATTGGACTGGGGCGTCTACATTTAAAAAATGCTGCGGTACTACTGAGCACTCGATTTTTAGTTTGATACTTTAATATACTTTTTGTTCCACTGTTTACTCTTGGATAAGATTTTTTACGACATTAGCATGCTAATAAAACTCATTGATCTAATGAGAAGGTAATGTTCATAGATTAGCATTAAGTTGCTCAACACACTGAAGTCATGTGACTTTTTCCCACTTTTTTAATCCCTGTAAAACTGTAACTGAATTTTGGATTTTGAACGGATTAAAATGTGTATCTTGAAATAATTTCATATATTTTCTTAGTTTGCTTTATTTATACTGTATTATCAATTCATCAAAACTGCCTAAATTCTGTCCTGTTTTGTTTTTATTTTACAGCTTCTTCTTAGTAGCATATATTTGAGGCACAAAAATATTGCATTTTATTTACATCAAAATATTGCAAATGTATTGTTTAACCCATTTAAAAACATCAATATCGTACCTGAGCAGACGAGAGCAAAGAGAACCAGAGCGGCTCGTGATAAATCCATGGCGACGAGAGTCTGTCTGAGTGTTGGTTCGTGTACAAAAACACTGTAACCTTCTCCACCTACTTACCATTCACCCCCTTCTGTACACAAACCTGGACCTGGAGGGTCAGGAACTCTTGCACAGCAGCACTTTAAATGACTTACTTACTTACTTTTCACCCTCTTTTAGTTTGTGTTTAGTTACCATTATTTGACTTTCATCCATCACATGTTTATTATAAAAGTTACTATAATAAATAAAGATACTTTAAAACACTGAGGCTTCACCCTTGTATGACCTACTGCTCCTTATATACTTAGATTAAATATATTAACATTTCATTTTTATATCATCTTGTTTTTATTCCCTTTTACATCATAATGTATTCAAACTGATGAATGCTGAAGATGTCGATGGACTTTGAGGCCTCGACCTGATGTCATCACTGAGGGACAGTATCAGTGATAAGTTGATGATTGAACAGAGGATGGGTTGACTGAGTTTATCAAATAAATGCGTCGTAAATTGTTGTTTTTCAATGGAAAAAACCAATGATGAGACAAATATGATTTGAGTGTTTATTGATTTTTAAAAAATGCACAAACGTTTCAACCGTCTTAATCTCACTTTAATATATATAAAGTATATATAAATGAGGTGCAAAACATGCTTATAAAAGTGGTTTGATGAATAGAAAGTTGATGTTTAATTATATGTATAAGTGCCATCACAATGTTGTATTTGTTGTTGAATTATTTATCATTGAACAGTTATTATGAGTAATTGAATATGAAATTATTATTTTATTTTTTTTACACATAAAGCTTAATTTTCTAAACTCAATAATTGAAAAATACATTTTCTAAATTCAATATATTATCATTTTTTAATATCAAAATGTTCGTAAATAGTGTCACGAGACAAACTTTACGACGATTCCTGGTATCCTTTTTCCTTGGTATCCTTTTTTGTGTTACATCCCTCAATTTATGTTCTTTACACTTTTTCATCCCTTGCACGTTGTTCTTTTGGTAATCTCGATATTGTGACTACTTTTTTTTAAATTGAATTTAAAAGGCTATTATCCAAAATATTGAATTTGGAAAATTAAAATTGAATGCACTTGTTCCACTGTTGTTTATTGTATTTTATTATATCTAATAAGATTAAACCTTTTTTTGTTTTGCTAAAATTAATTTAAATTAATAAAGTTTGGTGGAGATTAAATAATGTTGTATAACTGGAGCAACATTCAAACAGTTCATTTTTATTTTGAGCTCGTAATAAAATAATATAGAAATAAAAATAAAATATGAAATATACCCATTTCGTAATCTCACTTTTATTCGTTACAATGCCAACAATGATTGGAAGGTCAATGACACTTAAATGTTTTAGACACAAGTTATAAACT
Organism: Callionymus lyra; assembly: GCF_982586985.1. Lineage (NCBI taxonomy): Eukaryota > Metazoa > Chordata > Actinopteri > Syngnathiformes > Callionymidae > Callionymus > Callionymus lyra. Next base: position 42,865,299 of record NC_141818.1, on the reverse strand, counting down.
TTAAAATAAGAACAGAGATTTTTAGATTTTTAAATGAATTTGACTAGTAATTTAGTCATAACTTAATAACAGTTAAGAAGTGAATTATTTTTGTTCATTTAAACGTTCCGTGTCACTGCTGCCATCTTGTGTTCATGTCAACGATGAGTCGCGGGGCATGACGGGAGTTGTAGTCGTCACGGAACACACACTTCCTGATTTGTGGAGCAAGACAAGGAAAGTGTTTGTGTTTCTGTCAAAAGTTGTTCTTCTTTCAACGAACAACATCAACATCAACGTCGACAGAACCGAGTCAGAACCGAGTCCCAGTCGAGTCAGAGTCCAGGTGAGTCGTTCGTGGAAATATTCGTTAAACCGGTGAAAAACACAGACGTGTCACGTTTTAAGGTGTTTTTTAAAGTGCTGTCAATGGAAGGATCACCTTCACGGACGAATACTTCTGTGTTCTTGTACTAGTACTTTGACTCACTACTATAGTTTTTGTGGAAACGTATGTTTAGAAAATATTTGGAAAATATTCTACTTCGATGGTTCGTCAGTTCAAGAGCGTGGAAACTTACAGGTAAATATATTTAATACATTTATGTCACGTGTTTATTCCTTCTTTTAAAAAAAACTCCAGTTGAAACAAAAATGTTTATATTAAAATACCAACTCTAACCAACTGTTAATGTTCATTTTATATATTTAAATTATTCCTCGGGATAAAAAGTACTTTTTGGCTCGTTATTATTCCAATTACCCTTTCAGATTTTTCCAATTATATCAAATTAACACTTCTTTTTTTTTTTACATTCTTGTTTATTTTATTTGAAATAAACCTGTTGAACTTTCGACTGTCAGCCTGAATTCTTAGTCATGTTTTCCAGCAGCCTGACTAACACACACCGTTTGTTTCTTGTAATTGAAATAGTTGATGATTCACTGGAAAAAATTCTGACATATTTTCAAACAATAGAAACATTTAAAATGTCCACGTGTTTAATATAATTATGGATGTTACAAATAATGTATTGTAATGTAATGGATTTAGTTTATTTTTTTTAATATAAATCTTTAATCTCCAATTAACAATTGTTATGTTGTTGTATTTTTTATTTGATTTAATAACCAATCTGTTGTCTTGTCAGTGAGTTAAGGCAACATGTCACGTAACATAATTAGACATTTATTACATACATAATTGTTTTGCCGGTAGAGAGAGTGAAGCTTGTGAAACCAGTTTTTTTTTTCTGTTAAACAAAGATTCTAGCACGTAAGAGTTTGATGGTATCGAGTCATTTGTCATAGTTGTTGCATTAAATGTTTGTAGGCATTTTAGGTTGGCATATTTTTTATTTATTTAGTTAGTTATTCATTGCATTCGTAGATAATTGAAACAATTTTCTACTATAATCAAACTATCTTTAACTTTAATCAAACAATTTTCAACTTTAATCAAACAATTTTCAACTATAATCAAACGATTTTCAACTATAATTACTATTTTCATTTTATAGTTATTTATTTCTTTTAATTGTTTTTAGAATTTTCCTGAAAATAAGTTGTTCGCTTAACAAATATACAAGCCGCAGAAACCCATTGTTTATGTGTCTGATGTCTCTTCAGATTAGGGCTGCACGATATATCTAAGAAATATCAATATCACGATATTGGCACGTGCGATATGCATCGAAAACGTGTGCGATAATTAAAAAATGTTCATCGATCAATCAATCAGTCAAATCAAGAATTTCTTAAATGTGCACTTTGATCAATCAGTGTCACGTTCTGTAAAGTTGTCAATTTGTACTTCTATGTCTCGTTGTTGTTTACGTCTCCGTCTGTCTGTGAGCTGTGAGGCGCAGATTGCTAGGCTCGGTTGCTATGGCGACGCCTCTTGCCGGCGCGCTGACTTAGCTCAGTATATACACGGAAATAAAACTAAATTATGATCTAGTCAAACACTAGTGATCCAGTCACTCGTCTCTTTCAACCTCCTTTGTTAAAGCAACATATTGTAAGAACTTTTCATCTCGTCTCAGTTGTTTTCTTATAAGATCGTGAACTTCCAAACAAGTGTAAACATGTCCGTCTTTGTCGTATGCTAATAAGCTAAGTTGTTAGCGTCAGGTCATTCATAAAGTGTTATGTGTGCGTGTACAAGGAGGTGGATTTATTATTGATTTGGTGATATCGCGACGCGCCGGCGGCTCCTCTCTGATGTCGCTCAGTTTGGCGGGAAAGCGCATTAATATCAATATCGCAATAAAAACCACAAATTTTGAATAACGCACTAATTTCCAATAGCAGCCCTACTTCAGATGCATTCATCGGGTAAACGAGTGAAATGTGTGTTATTTTTAATCCTTCTCGTCCACGTTTGTGTCTCCAGATGTCGTTGATGGAACACGGCGGGGTTCGACCCGTGACAGCTGTAGCCTGGACGTCCAACACTGGAACTTGCCCGAAGGATTTCACTTTGGTACGTACAAGTTACTCACTTGTTATATGCATTAAGTACTTTTTTTTTCTCTTGAATCGTGAGTTGAGTTTGTTCCCAGACATCACTCTTCAAGCACCGATAATCCTCGCCAGGTTCTCCGTACTTTAACTCAATATAATGAAACTGTTGTAAACCTGGGCTCAGAACCCTTGGGGTCCATTTTTAAATCAGGATCAAAATCATATTTGGAGTTGAAATGATCAGCTCGATGCTCTCTCTGAGTGCTTTTCTAGTTCAACTCGGTTTTTCCACAAAAAGTTACTGAATTTGTTTTCTATAATAATCTGTTAATAATCTATAATAAAGTAATATTACCATTTCAATGGTGCACTTATTTTAAATTATAAATGCGATTTTTACTCTGTGTTGCAAGATGATTTATTTAATTTAATTTATATATTTACATTTATTAATTCTGTCAGTAAATACACCTGACTGTTTTTATGTATTCGGTTATTTTAGCCTATTCTTATCCTCCTTTCTTTATTTATCTTAATAGATATTCCTCAGACAAACAGTATAATCTATTAAGTCGATTTCCATCGATAATTTGCCAAAAAAAAAACACTAAATGTGTTTTAATTTTATTTAATTGTTTGTTCATATCATGTTTTTCAAAAGTATGCTGTCTTTTAAAAAAAAAAAGCTTTGTCATGAATACTTTCAGAGAAGGTATTAGTCGAGGCAACAACGTTTGAATGATGAATGTAGTAAAAGTTCGTTGTGTGATGTTGCTTCTTATCTGTTCTCAGATCAGCATCACAGAAGACGGTTCCGCAGCAAACTTCACACGGAGCTTTGCAATGAGGTCCGGATATTACCTGTGTTACACCAAGGTACTGATGACTTTCCACGGCTTCTTCACGAGTGCAATATTTTGAAGAATATTTATAAACAAATCAATTACGTTTTAAAATGAATAACGAAAAAAACTTGATATTAAATACTTCTGATCTGATTAGATTTTTATCATGACAGTGAATTTTAGGGAAATCATTAGCATGCTAACACTAGCATGAGGCATCTATTAGCATGCTAACACTAGCATAAGTAAGTTAGTAAGTAATTTGTATTTATAGAGCGCTTTTCCAGTCCAGGGTCACAAATAGCTTAAAAAAATCAAACAATACTCAATAAAATATATACTTTAAAGGTCAAGATAACAATGAGAACAACACAGGAGTTCCAAAAAATCAAGTAAAAGCCTGAACAAATAAAAATGTCTTTAGATGGATCTATTCGCATGCTAACACTAGCATGAGACATCTATTAGCATGCTAATACTGACTAGTATGAGGCATATATTAGCATGCTAACACTAGCATGAGACATCTACTAGCATGCCAACACTACTATGAGGCATATATTAGCATGCTAACACTAGCATGAGACATCTACTAGCATGCTAACACTAGTATGAGGCATCTATTAGCGTGCTAACACTAGCATGAGACATCTATTAGCATGCTAATACTGACTAGTATGAGGCATCTATTAGCATGCTAACACTAGTATGAGACATCTACTAGCATGCTAACACTAGTATGAGGCATCTATTAGCGTGCTAACACTAGCATGAAGCATCTATTAGCATGCTAACACTAGCATGAGGCATCTATTGTTATGCTAACACTAGCATGAGGCATCTTTTGGCATGCTTATAGATGCCTCATGCTAGCGTTAGCATGCTTAGACTAGCAATGCATTTTGCTCTCAAACTACTACAGATTGGAAATTTGATTTAAAAAAAAAAAATAGCTTCTGTGTTGTTGTCTCTCTTTCAAGCACAGCATCATACTAACACTGTAGTAAGCGCTCATGACTTTTTATTATTATCATTTTGTTATTCATTTATTATTATTATTAACACAACCAATAGTCAAACAACAACAACAACTGTAATGGAATTATTTAAAACTATAATCAAACCATTTAAAACTATAATCAAACAATTTTCTATTGTAATCAAACTAAATCTAAAATACATTTTTGTGCAAAATTATAATAGGATATAAAAAATAATTTCTAGTTGAACATCTTCTTGTAGTCCATGGCGTCAGGTCATGTGGTGTCGGACATCGTGCTGCTGACGGAAAAGGAGTCCATCCGTCCGGGCTACTTCTACATCCAGGAACACCTCGAAGCAAGTGAGTATCTACTTTGAACCTCCATGACGTCATCCTGACGGTTGGTTCTTGTGTGTCCAGAGGCTTCGGTCAGCAAAAAGAAACGAGTGTGTGTGCGTGTCGCGCCCATGGGCAGCGTGGACACGGCCGTCCTGGACATCAAAGTGACCACCAAGAGCAAGATGATGCTCCAGCAGTACACCTGTCTGGGGTGAGTTCCCTTCCCACGCCAGCGTGAGCCGCCGCCGCTCACCTGTCATGTGTTCACAGAGACATCAACGGTTACGTGCTGTGGTGTAAAAAGGGCCCGTTTGTGAATCCTTTCCCTCAAGCCAAACCTCGCAGCGTCTCCTTGGACGTACGCAAACTGTCCCTGGATCAGCAGCTGCCTGCCTTCCCTCTCAGGCCCAGGTACCTTCACCTTGATGATGTCCATGAGCAAACAAAGATAATGTTTATACAATGTGAAGGGATTAATGTATTGTATGAAGATAGCAAAGATTTAAAAAAAGATTGTTTTATTTATATTTGTTTTATCTATTTATTTTATTGTGATGAATGTATAGAATATAAATATGAATTAAATAATGTATTGAAATGTCAATAAAAGTTTCTGATAAAAATGACCTCAACTATAATCAAAAAAATGTCAACTTTAATCAAACATTTTTCAACTATAATCAAACAATTTTCAACTATAATCAAACATTTTTCAACTATAATCAAACATTTTTCAACTATAATCAAACATTTTTCAACTATAATCAAACTATTTTTCAACTATAATCAAACTATTTTCAACTATAATCAAACTATTTTCAACTATAATCAAACATTTTTCAACTATAATCAAACATTTTTCAACTATAATCAAACTATTTTTCAACTATAATCAAACTATTTTCAACTATAATCAAACTATTTTCAACGATTAACTATTTTCAACTATAATCAAACTATTTTCAACTTTAATCAAACAATTTAAACTTTAATCAAACCATTTTCAACTATAATCAAACATTTTTCAACGTTAATCAAACATTTTTCATCTATAATCAAACTATTTTCAACTTTAATCAAACTATTTTCAACTATAATCAAACATTTTTCAACTATAATCAAACATTTTTCAACTATAATCAAACATTTTTCAACTATAATCAAACTATTTTCAACTTTAATCAAACAATTTTCAACTATAATCAAACTATTTTCAACTATAATCAAACAATTTAAACTTTAATCAAACCATTTTCAACTATAATTAAACAATTTTTAACTATAATAAAAAAAAAGTCAAATATGATTAAACTATTTTCAACTATAACAAAACAATTTTAACTTTAATCAAACAATTTTCAACTATAATCAAACCATTTTCAACTATAATTAAACAATTTTAAATTTAATCAAACAATTTTCAACTTTAATCAAACAATTTTAAACTATAATCAAACAACTTTCAACTGCAATCAAACAATTTTCAACTGTACAGACAGTATCTTTCAGGAACTTATTTCTGTTCCCATAGCAACCCTCCTCCTCGCGTCCCCCCTGGTAGAGTGAGCCAGAGGCGCCACAGCCTCTCATCCAAGGACGTGGTGGAGAAAGCGTCAGAAGGGAGTCTCCAGACCATCACAGGTGCGTCGCTCGTCCACACCTCAGCGTCCACGTCTCTTGATGCTTCATGTCCTCCCAGCTCTAGACGGGGTTCCCTTCAGCCTGCACCCCAAGTTCGACGCCAGGGCCAGCGAGACGGTGAGACCGACTGGTTAAAACATCCTAGAAATGAGTTACAAGTGGATTCTTCATCCTTCAAGGCTCCTCACCTGAAGCTGAACAACATCCGCGTCAAGTCTCTGCAGGAGATTGAAAACGAGGTGAGGTCACATGATCGGCGCCGTCCAATGACAGTGAACCCATCTTTGATTCTATCACAGTACAGCTACACGTTCGCTGTGGAGGAATCTGCTGCGAAAAGGATCCTGCCGACCGCCCAGTGACCGATGCACTTAACGCTCACATCAAAGAGACGACACAAGATGTCCGTTTGATTATGATCCTGTTAATGTTTAGCTGCAGCTTCACAGTCTCGGGCGACACTTTTGAAATCAACCCTCTTAGATTCTTCTCCTGAAGCCACAGACGCGCAGGGTTTTGTTATCGACGTCTCCGATAACCAGCACAAGATATATTTTATTGTGAAAAGTACTTTTCTATTCGTCCGTCTGGAAAGAAGTTGCATTTTTGTACGTGTGTTAAACATCTTTTTTATATATTTGGTGGAGAAACGAATGAATATTTATCACTGTAGTCTGTGTTTAGAAAATAAAAGCCTGAGAAAAAGACATTTTAATGTGTTTATAAATTCTTTCCAAAGTTAGTCCAGAGCGGAACTATTTTCTGTAACGATAAAACTAGAAGCAGCACATCTTGTCTTGTAAAACAAATCCACATGTAGAATTTGGCAACAGCGCAACCACAACATGTCACCGTTTCGACACCTGGGGGATATTTTCAATCTTGTTGAGGATAATCTGGGTCCTGCAAAACTCTACCACTTGGCGAGATCATGAAAATGTAAACATTTTAATTAGAAATCCACAATTCATGGCCGAAAATGTATCGTCTCACAGAATTAGCATAAAGAATTACTTCAACTTGGGTTTTGTTTTTACACATTTTTCCTTAAATATGTAATTATTTAGTTTCAATGCATCATGTCTCGGATTTAAAGTAGAATTAATCTGAGCTTTAAAAATAATCGTTACAACAAAAAGAATAATATTAATAAGGATTTACGTTCACAGACCATAAATGTTTAAAAGAAATGATTTTGTTCTTGTTCTGAGGTTTCTGAGACTTTAGTCTTTTGGAATGTTTCCTGACTAATAAGTGACAAAAGTTAGTTTATAAAGTTTGTCTTTCATTTATTAGGTATAGAAAATAAAGTTAAAAAAAAGGGTAAAATGTATGATTTTTTTGTTGATGAAACACAAAATTGGTTTACCCCCCTATTAAATAATAGAGTTTAAAGATTATTACAAATATTTCTACGTACCTTAGTTCACGATCAAAAATATTGTTATTGCAATTGTAAGTGAAGGTTCGTATCAACCATTACAAACGTGGATCTTACACTGAACTATAAAGAGTGTGAATGCTGACCCTGCTGTGCTGTGGAAGTAGAAATGGAATTAGAAGTAAAAGTAGAAATAGTAGTAGAAGTAGTTGTGGAAGTAATGGTGGAATAAGTAGTTAAAGTAGAAGAAGTAGAAGTAGAAGAAGAGTAAACGTACTAGTAGAATTAGTAGTAAAAATAGAAATAGTAGTAGTAGTAGTGGAAGTATTGGTGGAATTAGTAGTAAAAGCAGTAGTATTAGTAGTAGAAGTACTAGTGGAAGTTTTAGTGTAATTAGTAGTAAAAGTAGAAGAAGTGGAATTAGTAGTAAAAGTAGAAGTAGTAGTAAAATAAAAGTAGTAGAAGTAGGTCAAAGTGGAAGGAGTTGAATCATTAGTTGAAGATGTTTCCCCATTGGAATGAATGGTTTAGAAAAAGAGGAATAAAAGAAAGACTGGAAGAGATAAAAGAAAGCTAGAACATAGCACGCATTTTTCCCAGCATTCACACAAATAAAAAATACAATTGAAAATAGTGAGTGAAATAAAAGTGTGTAACAAATACTACTAAAAAGATTAAATAAATAAAAACAATACTTCTGACTAATTATTCGATTAAAAAAAACAATTTAAAACGTGTTTTTTTTTTTTACATACAATTAATTCTCTAAGTCGCTGTCAGCCCCTGTGAAGGACGACGGTAAACAGGTAAACAAACAAGATGGCGTGTTATTGTTGTGTCGCTCCTCACATGTGTCGTAGTATTGTTGTCGGAACACTTCGGTTACACAACGACTCCAGCCATGACTCAAGGGACCTTTTTTTCTTTCTTTTCGTGAAAAAAAAAAAAAAAAAACTAGCTCTGATTCCAACCAGCTGTTTCCCGCCTCTCTCTCTCTCACTCACACACACACACACACACACACGTAGTAGGCGGAGGCAAGAAGCCACACACACACTGGAGGGAACCCCATCAGCTGGAGACAGCAACACCAGCTTCAACTTTTGTCCGCCGCTGCTGCTTTTTTTCCAAACATCTCGATCCAACATGGTGGAGCGACACTAGCTTAGAAGGAAAGTGTGTTTTTTTTTGTGTTTGCGTGTAGAAAGAAAGACGCGGTGGAGGGAGAAACACAAGCACACGCGCACGGACTTCCGAGGCTGGCTTTGGAGGAAGCATGGAATACTTCATGATGACAGAGAAGATCGCGTCCTTGCAGCAGTTCAAGAAGACGGAGAAGGATGTGATCGGAGGCCTGTGCAGGTCGGTGCTGCTGCTCGAGCATGTGTGCGTCTCCGCTCGCGTTAGCATGCTAGCTCCCGTGTGCTAACGTTAGCATGCTAGCCCTGTGTGCGCACCGTTAGCATGTTAGCTTGTTGGCAGCGACGCGGTGCTCACGATGATGATGATCCGCCTGTTGTTCGCGTGAAAAAGCCGCGGACTCGCTCTCGTACCCACGCACCCCCCCTCACACCCCACGTTTCAATGGCCACGGATTCAACCTCGAACGAACCCGCGTCCATGTGCGGATGTTTGGCTCCAAAAAATAACGAATCAATAAACGACATCTTCCCGTGTATCGAGCAACCACGTGGTGGTCGGATCGCTCCGGCGCGGAACCACGTTTGTGTCGAAACCCACGACACGGTTCGATCGAAGAGTGGGGGAGAAAAAAACCGTCCACGCGTGGTCTGCGTCCTCGTGTGTTTTGAACGGTTTCCACGCTTTGTGTGGCGGGGGAACAAGCCACGCGCGTGGCCGGAGCTAACGCTAGCATCGGCTAAACAACATGCTAACAAAACACGGATCACGTGGTCTGGTCTTATGTCCGTCGCTCGTGGATGTTTGCGCCACGATCTCAGCCGCACTAGGGGGACATTTGGGGTGGATTTTATTGTCGTGGGTTGGTTAGCGTGTTAGCTCGAGGCTAGCAGGGCATTGTTCTCGTGGACGGAGTCGTGGGGGGGTTGGAGGGCGAGAGGAGTCACATTTCACGGCGACCGTCCACGACGCGCCCCACGGTCACGCTGGAAGTAAACACCAGGTTTAGAGGGACATCTGTGTATGTGTGTCAGGACGGGTTCATAGGATGAAGATGCTTCAAAACAATAGTTTTATTTACAATAACAAAAAATAAACGTAGTATATTTTAATACAAATAGTTATTCATAATAATAAACCACTTGTATATTATTGTAATCTCCCCCTTTTACTACTTCTGTGCATTTTGTTTATAACACGCGTTTTATTTACAATAACAAAAAATAAACGCAGTATATTCTAATACAAATAGTTATTCATAATAATAAACCACTTGTATATTATTGTAATCTCCCCCTTTTACTACTTCTGTTCATTTTGTTTGTAGAAGGTATTTGATGCGTATCACGATACATTATGTTGCAGTATATTGTGATACTTTAAGAACAGTTATAACAATAAAAGATGTCATGGATATATTTGTATTGGCCTTTTTTTAAAGCTGTGCTGTGGAATATGTTTACACAGCTTCAGGGGCCATAACAACAAAGGTATGGAATGCCAGATGTGCCATAATTAGGTTAATGCAAAAATAAAAGTGATTAGAGTGAATTAAAGGAAAACAAAAATAGATTTAAGTGGATATTTAAGTAAGGAATTTGTATTTATATAGCGCTTTTCCAGACCAGGGTCACAAAGCGCCTAAAGAATCAAAACATTACTCAATAAAATATATACTTTAAAGGTCAAGATAACACAGATACAAACACAGGAGTTCCAGAAAATCACATTTAAGGACTCCTTTATGTAGCCGAGAGAAAATTGATACACACAGAAAGAGTAGTGTGTGTGTGTATTGGGTAAAATCTGCCAATTTGAGACCATTAAATAATTCAAAACGTTTACACCAATCAAAAACGAATGCATTTCATTATTTTGACCAGAGAAAGTCACTTGAATAATGTCCATAATACAGTAAAAGGTACGATTCATTTAACTGTTAACCGTTGTTTGGCAAAACCACTTCTTTTTTTTTAAACTGGCAATTAGATAATATGAACTGGCCTTGAATACGACACTAAAGTTTTCTTGAACAATATATTAGTATGTTTTTATACATGGTTGGTGTATATGCAAGAATCTGTTACAACACAATATATAGTGATAGTGTAGTAAGTAAGTAATATTTATTGACTCTGGTGTTGTGATAGTGTAGTAACAATGATATATGTGCAGTATTGTCCAGTACTTGACTCTGGTGTTGTGATAGTGTAGTAACAAGGATATATGTGTAGTATTGTCCAGTACTTGACTCTTGTGTTGTGATAGTGTAGTAACAAGGATATATGTGCAGTATTGTCCAGTACTTGACTCTGGTGTTGTGATAGTGTAGTAACAAGTATATATGTATAGTATTGTCCAGTACTTGACTCTGGTGTTGTGATAGTGTAGTAACAAGGATCTATGTGTAGTATTGTCCAGTAATTGACTCTGGTGTTGTAGTATTTACAGACCACATGACTCTTGACAAAGTCGTAACTACTTTTATTTGTTTTCAAACCAAAATATGTCCAAACATCAGCTGTAAAAGCTGCTGGAGTCAACTGTATCCTCTCGTCCTCAGCCATCTGCCTGGATCTTGCAGGATTTCATTGTCGTTTGTAATAAAATATTTCAAGGTTTTGATTTACAAACACATTATATAAAAATAAGTCATAAAATAAATGTGATGAAGATAAAATGTATTAAAGCAAAAAAAAAGAATCAATACAGTATCTTGAAGAGGGAAAATAATATCACGATATATCGGTGTATATATAGATATTTCTCACCTGTAACGGTGTACGAAGATGAAATAGAGGTGACCTTGGTGTGAGGCAGACTCTGGAAAGTTAATGTGTAGCGAGACATTTTTCTTTTATGGTCATTTTTGTTTGTAACTTGTCACGTTAGAAGTAACTTCTTATTTATCCGAACATCACCTGAGAACTGTTGCTGATGTTGGCGGATCATTAAGATTTTATGATTTAATGTGTGTGTGTGTGTGTGTGTGTGTGTGTGTGTGTGTGAGGGTTACAGAGTTCATCTGAACTTGTGCGACCTTCGGCCGAGGAATGCATTATTGAGGTCATGTTTTGAACTCAAGGTTGAAGTTGAGCTGATTGTTTCACTATTGTTGCAAAAACTATGACAACGAGAGATTAAACACTTGTTTAAAGGAATGATTGAACTATTATCTCACTCTGCAGTTCTCAGTACACAAACCAAAGTGGAAGTGACATAATTCAACAGAGTAGGGAGTACAATTATGCAATACAATCTAGTAATAGCAGTGGCTGGTATATTTAGTATAATTTATAAAGTTTTATTTATTATTTTACATTCATATTTTTGTTATATTTATTGTACTGCATGTCCTAATATGTGCATGTACTGCTGAAATAACTAAAATGTCCCAGATGTGGGAAAAATACAGGTTTATCAATCAATCAATGAAATATTAATGATCATTTGAGTTGGATCAATAGATGGACTTTATTGATCCTTCAGGAAATTGTTTAATTGTTGTATAAAAAGTGTTGAATATTAGTTCATGGAACAATAGAATTCATCGACGTTCTGCTCGTATCTGTTTGATGAATAAAGTTTCTTTATCGATCGTCTCACCGTGCACGAATCTTTCCTCCAGCCTCGCCAACATCCCCCTCAGTCCAGAGACGGCTCAGGACCAGGAGCGACGGATCCGTCGGGAAATCGCCAACAGCAACGAGCGCCGGCGCATGCAGAGCATCAACGCCGGCTTCCAGTCGCTCAAAACCCTCCTGCCTCACACGGACGGAGAGAAGCTCAGCAAGGTGACGACGAAAACCAATGATCCGTCATCAATAAACATGAGCGCGTGTGTGACGTCTGACCCGTGTTGTTGTTGTTGTTGTTGACAGGCGGCCATATTGCAGCAGACGGCCGACTACATCTTCGCCCTGGAGCAGGAGAAAACCACACTCCTGGCCCAGAACAACCAACTCAAACGCTTCATTACGGTACATTTTTACGAGGTTTCAACTCAGACCAAACTTCTGAAGCACACATTATAACCATTGTTTGAGATTAAAAAGAGGCGCTAATGTTTTTATTTACTTTATTATGTAAGTAAGTAATTTTTATTTGTATAGTGCTTTTCTAGACCAGGGTCACAAAGCGCTTAAACAATCAAAACAATATTCAAAAAAGTATAAACTTTAAAGGGCAAGATGTGTATGTGTACGTCTGTCAAGTATACAGAAAACTAGTGATTATACACTTTAGTTTACTATTTATTTGGATTCATAGTTTGTCCAAACATCAGCTATGAAAGCTGCTGGAGTCCACCGTATCCTCTCATCCTCGGTCATCGCTGGAATCTTGCGATATTACATTTTTCCTTAAATTGCAGAGGATTTAATGACTGCTGCCATCTGGAGGCCAGAAGTATAATTGCAACACATAAATAACACTACTTTGAATACAAATGCAACAACAAAAATCTAAGATAAAATAAAATATGGTTTAAAATATATATAATTTAATGTAATATAATATATAAAAAAGATACAGTGAGGCTGAGTATATGTATGGTAAATGTGTGTGTATATATATCTGTGTATTCATCGCTTGTTTGGTATTACTGGTGAGTATATATTTAGATTCATAAGAATGTGCTTTATTTCATGTTATGTTTGTTTAGACGTATCATAATATTCTCTTGTGGTGAAACAACACAATAAATATTTAGATAATGTCAAATAAATAAAGTTAGATGATTAAATACAGTAATTTAAGATGCAATAAGAGGAACCATCATTATGAAAAATGATTAATATGAATTAATTAAATGAAATAAAGCCACATGTTTGTTAAGAAACATGATCTTTGTGCTTCAAGAACAGCTGCGATGAATCTCTTCCAACCGTGTCGGTTCTGTTGGCTGTAAATGAAGGTTTTCTCTGCACCTGCTGCCGCGAGTCTCTGAACGTGTTCTCGTCGCAACAGGAGTTCACTGGCTCGTCGCCAAAGAGGAAGCGGGCGGAGGAGAAGGACGAAGGCATCGGTTCCCCCGACGCCCTGGAGGAGGAGAAGGGCGAGGAGCTGAGGCGCGAGATGCTGGAGCTCAGGCAGCAACTGGACCGAGAGCGCTCGGCTCGTGTGCAGCTGGAGGAGCAGGTGAGGACCAGGAGGTGGAGGTGGAGGAAACGAGCGCTCCTCAAGCCATGTTTGAGTTTGAGATGCGTGTCGTGGTGAAGACGTAGATGTTCCTGAGGCGAGCAGATGAAACCGTCCTCGAGCTTCAGGTCTATACGTCCTGCTGACTCGTCTCCTGGATCAACAAGTCCAGGGAGGATGAACATGAGACACAAATAGGAAGTTGAGGAAGAAAGTCAACAGAAAGGAGAGAAAACAAGAGGATGATTGACAGATTTAAAAGTACACAACTTTGATTGACAGATTTCAAAGTACACAACTTTGATTGACAGATTTAAAAGTACACAACTCGCCTCATGGAATCATTTTACACTTGTTGACTTTAGTTTTTTCATAATGATTTATTATTGTTGTTATAAATTACAATTTGTTTTTGTTATAATTGATTTGTTTTTCATTATTTCTCTGACGTCACTGACATATTTGTCTCTGACGTCTTTGTCACTAACGTCTTTGTCTCTGACGTCACTGATGTCTCTGTCTCTAACATCACTGATGTCTCTGTCTCTAACGTCACTGATGTCTCTGTCTCTAACGTCACTGATGTCTCTGTCTCTAACGTCACTGATGTCTCTGTCTCTAACGTCACTGATGTCTCTAACGTCACTGATGTCTCTAACATCACTGATGTCTCTGTCTCTAACGTCACTGATGTCTCTGTCTCTAACGTCACTGATGTCTCTGTCTCTAACGTCACTGATGTCTCTAACGTCACTGATGTCTCTAACATCACTGATGTCTCTGTCTCTAACGTCACTGATGTCTCTGTCTCTAACGTCTCTGTCTCTAACGTCACTGATGTCTCTGTCTCTAACGTCACTGATGTCTCTGTCTCTAACGTCACTGATGTCTCTGTCTCTAACGTCACTGATGTCTCTAACGTCACTGATGTCTCTAACATCACTGATGTCTCTGTCTCTAACGTCACTGATGTCTCTGTCTCTAACGTCTCTGTCTCTAACGTCACTGATGTCTCTGTCTCTAACGTCTCTGTCTCTAACGTCACTGATGTCTCTGTCTCTAACGTCTCTGTCTCTAACGTCACTGATGTCTCTGTCTCTAACGTCACTGATGTCTCTGTCTCTAACGTCTCTGTCTCTAACGTCTCTGTCTCTAACGTCACTGATGTCTCTGTCTCTAACGTCTCTGTCTCTAACGTCTCTGTCTCTAACGTCACTGATGTCTCTGTCTCTAACGTCTCTGTCTCTAACGTCACTGATGTCTCTGTCTCTAACGTCTCTGTCTCTAACGTCACTGATGTCTCTGTGTCTAACGTCTCTGTCTCTAACGTCACTGATGTCTCTGCCTCTAATGTCTCTGTCTCTAACATCACTGATGTCTCTGTCTCTAACATCACTGATGTCTCTGTCTCTAACGTCTCTGTCTCTAACATCACTGATGTCTCTGTCTCTAACATCACTGATGTCTCTGTCTCTAACATCACTGATGTCTCTGTCTCTAACGTCACTGATGTCTCTGTCTCTGTCTCTAACATCACTGATGTCTCTGTCTCTAACGTCTCTGTCTCTAACATCACTGATGTCTCTGTCTCTAACATCACTGCTGTCTCTGTCTCTAACGTCTCTGTCTCTAACGTCACTGATGTCTCTGTCTCTAACGTCTCTGTCTCTAACATCACTGATGTCTCTGTCTCTAACATCACTGATGTCTCTGTCTCTAACGTCTCTGTCTCTAACATCACTGATGTCTCTGTCTCTAACGTCACTGAGGTCTCTGTCTCTAACGTCTCTGTCTCTAACGTCACTGAGGTCTCTGCCTCTAACATCACTGCTGTCTCTGTCTCTAACGTCTCTGTCTCTAACGTCACTGATGTCTCTGTCTCTAACGTCTCTGTCTCTAACATCACTGATGTCTCTGTCTCTAACATCACTGATGTCTCTGTCTCTAACGTCTCTGTCTCTAACATCACTGATGTCTCTGTCTCTAACGTCACTGAGGTCTCTGTCTCTAACGTCTCTGTCTCTAACATCACTGATGTCTCTGTCTCTAACGTCACTGAGGTCTCTGTCTCTAACGTCTCTGTCTCTAACGTCACTGAGGTCTCTGTCTCTAACGTCTCTGTCTCTAACGTCACTGAGGTCTCTGTCTCTAACGTCTCTGTCTCTAACGTCACTGAGGTCTCTGTCTCTAACGTCTCTGTCTCTAACGTCACTGATGTCTCTGTCTCTAACGTCACTGATGTCTCTGTCTCTAACGTCACTGATGTCTCTGTCTCTAACGTCACTGATGTCTCTAACGTCACTGATGTCTCTGTCTCAGGTGAGATCCATTGACGCTCAGGTTCATCCGGAGCGTCTCAAGGTCATCACTCAGCAGGTGGAGGAAGAGCAGGCGCTGATCCAGAGTCAGACGTTACTACGACTGCAGCAGATCCAAGCAGCCGACAGACAAAGCAACAGTCCACAGGTCAGTCTTTGCTCCGACGTCAAACTTCTCTGTTGCTTAATGGACGTTTATCTGTCGACGTTTATTTGTGTTCAACATTAGAAACAAACAATAGATATAAATACATCAACTGTAGTGTCTTAAGTGAAACACACTATATTTCTCTTTTTTCTTTCTCTCCTTTTCTCTCTCTTTCTTTTACTCTCTTTTTTTCTTTTCTTTCTGGTCTTTTTTCTTTCTCTCATTTTCCTGTTTTATGTTTTTCTATTTATTTCCTCATTCTGTATTTTTTTTCTTCCTCTATTTTCCCATTTTTCACCCTCTTTATTTTTCTCTCTCTTTCCCCTTTTTTAGTCTCTTTCTTTCCTTTCTATATTTTGTTTCTTTTATTTCTCTCTTTCTCCTCTTTTTTGTCTTTTTCTGTCTATCCTTTTCTCTTTTTTTTCGATTCCTTACTGCTCATGTCTCTTATTTTTCTCAGTGTTTTCTCTTTTTTTTTCTCTCATTTTCCTTTTTTCTGTTTCTCTTTTTTGTCTCTCTTTCTCATTATTTCCTCATTCTGTCTTTTTCTTTCTTCCTCTAGTTTTAATTTTTCTCTGTCTTTCTTTATTTTTTCTCAATCTTAACTCTTTCTGTCCCTTCTATCTCTCTTTTTTTAGTCCCTTTTTTCCCCTTCTATTTTCTGTTTCTTTTATTTCTCTCTCTCCTTTTTTGACTTTTTCGGTCTATCCTTTTGTCCTTTTCTTTCCCTCTCTTTCTCTCTCCCTGCACCTGCTACAAAAAACATTCTTCTTATTTTGGTTCCTACAAGAAATTAATTCTTCGCCTCAAACCTCGACGGATGTTTTTCACCCAAAAGACTTTCTTTAAACCAGGAAAGAAAAACTTGTTGTGATGATGATGTTTTGAAACCAAGTGTGTTTCTGGTCGTAGGCTCCGCCTCCTCCAGCCTCCACGCAACACCCGACGGTGATCGTTCCCGCCCCAGCACTGAACCAGCAGCACCACATCAACGTGGTGACCGCGAGCCCCCCCGTTCACTCCAGCTCCGTGTCCACGTCCAGACAGAACCTGGACACCATCGTTCAGGTACTTCCTTGAGGCCACGTCGAACCGGCGTCTGCTGGATTCACCTTTTTAGAAAGATGCTCTAGAAAATATTTGGATCGTCAAAAATCTCCCAAATCTGTTTTTCTGAAGAAGGTTAAAACAAGTATTGACTTAAATTCCCCTTTTTTTAAATTAGCTTTTCTGTTCACATTTAATGACCAAACTTTCAACTGTGGAAGTTAATGTCGTCAAGTTTTTATTTCTAACTGAATTTTTACAGAATCAAAATCAGTTTTAAAAAAAAAAAAGTTTTCTTTTTTAAATGCATTAAGGCTAGCTCCTTTAGCATGTTAGCGCCAGCGGGCTAGCTATAGCATATTTTCAATGTAAACATGATTCAGTGATAAAAAGAAAGACGAAAGTTTTGCAAAAACTTTATTTATTGGTTCTTTCTTTTAATTACCATATTCCATTCACATTTGATGATAACACTTAAAGTAAATATATCCAATTGGACCTTGGAGATATATATATCTATATATCTATATAGATATATATAGATATATAGATATAGATATATAGATATAGATATATAGATATAGATAGATATTTATATATGTAGTTATATATCATCAACATCAAAATCCAACTAATGAAGTCAATTTGAAAGTGTAAAAAAAATTAAAAATCGGAATCATCATCCGGGGAAACCAGGGAGAAGCAATCGATCCCTGTGGCCATGATGCGCTGAGTCACGCAAAGATCACAGGAAGTAGGCTCGAGTTCTTCAACCGATGCGTGCGACGGTAACACGGAGGAAGTAAACACTCGCCGGCTCCTACTTCCTGTGACCTTTGTGTGACCCGACGGGGTCAGAAATGCCATCTTTTGAATCGTTTCCACCGAGTATTCCTGACGCGGCGCTTCCTCCCGCAGGCCATCCATCACATCGAGCGCGCCCAGAAGAGGCGAGCGAGCGCCGAGGAGGAGCAGCGGCGAGCGGTCATCGTCAGCCCCGCCCACGTGGCCATGGACACCGTCTGCTCCGACACGGACACGGACACGGAGGCCGAGGACTGCTCCATGAACTGAACTGTTCCTCGGAACTACAGACACTTGAGTAAGATCCAGGAGCGCGACTACTTTTTTTTTTTTTTTTTCCTTTTTTTTAAAAAAACTCCAGAATCCAGTAGTGAAGCTCCCGTTCAGCGTCGGCTGAAGATTTGAAGTCTCGTAGAAAAAAAAAAAAAGGAGCCGCTCGTAGGTGCTACTCGAAAACATTCTCCGTGTTTGAAACCCGACAGTCGTGTCCAGCAACACTTCACAAGCGACAACATATTGAATGTAACAACACGTGGGTGTTGACGTCGAGCTGAAGACGACATTTGAATCCAATCAAAAGATGTGAGTCGAGGTCTGATCTACTTGAAATGTGACGCGTTTCCAGTCGTCGTGTCGCCACGAGCGTCGTTTTTCTTTCTTTTAACCTCCTCCAACGTTACTGACGTCTGCAAGAGGGACCTCTCTTCAAACAAAAGGCTGAATCTGAAAGTTTTTAATCAACGTTTTTCAGTTTGAAGCAACTGAAATTGGACCTTTTTTTTTTTTTTCCTGCCCTCACGATAGAACGGTACATCCTGATGTTAGCATAGCGGTTAGCATTTTCCGAAAACACCTTTTTTGTCGTGAGTGGATTTCAAGCTCAACAGAAGCTTCACTCCCAGATCCCTTCGTTTGATTCCACAGATCCATTTATCCACCCGTCGATGAAATCCGGACCTTCTTCCCGATGTTTTTATTCCTTATTTGGTTGTTAAACGAATTGACTTTGCACTTGGTTATTATGCAACTCAATATTCAGCACTTACACACACACACACACACACACACGCGGCGTCTGACGATGGCGTCTCTGCATCGTCGAAGGTGTGCGTGTCGTTTACACTGTGGATCAGTTCGGTTCAAACATGGTGCTCTGCTGATGACGCCGCGATTTTTCCTGGAGGATTTCTGACTACAGATGCATTGTGGGTATTTTAAACTGCACTCGAAAACAACTCTAGAGCTTCTGTCCGCCGCATGTTGTGTTTCTTACGTTGTTTCTGGAACTTATGACTGGAACCTCCAAGCTCTTCTAAGACGCTCTTGACGCTGTAAACATTCCTTCTTTTTTTTTTATTTTCTTTTTTATTTGTGTCTGCTCTCGATCTCTCGTTCGTTCCGTTGCCAACTGAATGCATGTTACCAGTTGAAGTGTGAGTCGGCCATTTTTTTGTTTGTTTGTTTGTTTTCAGCGTGGACTAGCTTGTCGAAACACTTTCACTACGTTAGGTTTCAAGATCCGTTTATCTGTGGTTTTGGCTTCTGTGAATCTGGCTGGAGGCGAAACGAACCTCGTGTTCAGTACTTCTCGTTGCAGCACTGTCGTTATTTGGTGAGTTGAATATGAAGCACTTGCTGTTCTGTACTGGCTCCGTGTCGAGGTTCTTTTATTACCGAGCTCTTCTTCTGTGATACAACAACAAAAAAAAACAACCTTTTTTTCTTTCTTTTTGATATTTTCATCGATCTCTTAATATTTTGGTGACAAGCATCTGTTTATGTTTTGTTTTTTTCTTGTTGTTTTTGTCAGTCCAGGTTGACGAGAAGCTGTTATATTTTGTTTATAAAAATACTTGGGGGTGAATAGGCCTTTGGAAATATACAAAAAAATAAAATTTGTACCTTTTTTATTGCAATTTTGTTGTGTGTTGTTTTACTACAACTGAGAGAAAAGTGGTTGAATGTGATTGTGGCGGTTTTATTTTTTACTGTACAAGGAACAAGCTTCTATTGGATTTTATCTTTCTTTTTAAATGAAAATGCTGATTTTTTTGTATTTTTGAAATTGAAAAATGCTTGGATCAGCGTTTTTCTAAGGAACGTTCACGTAAGTGTTTTTATTTATTTATTTAAAACTCAAGTTATTCTTTATTTTTCATAATAAAATCAAAGGAAGGTAATATAGGTGAATTTTTACAGCATTAAAATCAGACTGAATTTAAAAAAAAAACTAACTTTTAATTTCTAGCAATTATATTTTTTTCAATGCATGAATAAATTCATTGTAAAATGTTTTTTGTCAAAAATAATAGGTTGAATTGTGTCAAATAAATTAATGTTAAAAAATTAATTGTAAGAAATGATGTGTCAAAGGGTTACAGAGGTGTTTGTTTATCATGACTCACTCCTACTTCCTGTGGTCTTTGCGAGGTGTCGCAGTACAATTTGTAGCATTGAATTGTTTACACTAAATATTTTTTTTAATTTGATGGTTTTTCAATTTCAAAGTCTGATTTTTGCTGCTGTAAAAATGTGGCGTTAAATATGAATATTCAAAGTTTTATGGCACGTATTTACTTCCATATTGAACATGTTGATCCATTGACCTAAGAAATGTTGATGTGTCGCACCACTGCTTTGCTAACAATTGTACCTGTACAGGTGAGATCTACAACAGGTAAGTATTGTTTATATTGTTGCAACATTTAAAGAATAAACCGTACTTAAGTGTGTCTTGAAGCACACAAGCTAGCTCCTTTAGCATGCTAGCGGGCTAGCTATAGCTAATTAGCATGTTAGCTAATGTCAAATTAAAGGTAAATATAAAGATACAACTTTGACCTTCAGTGACTAATAAAGTGGGTAAGTGAAGATTAAATCTTAATTCATGTACTTTAAGTGTGTAAACTTTAATCCAGGTTATGCAATAATTCATCAAGAAGTTGATTCTTTTGTATTTAGTTTGAATAAAACTTACAGTAAAAATGGTTTTGGTTATGTTTTGAATTGTCAAATAAATAATTCCGTAGATACTTTTTCAACCCCATGGAGGAGAAATTAATTTGTCCAGCAGCAATAATGCATCCATAAATGCACGTAAAAACAGTTGAATAAATACATGCAAAACATATTAAAAGACATGAATAAATACGTAAAAAAGGCATGTCAAGCAAGACGGAGACGCATGTTGGTTTCTTAAATATTTATTGTAGTTGTTTTAAAAGTAATTATTCTCCCTTTAGTTTGTTTTTTTCAAACTTTAAAAGTGTTTTTCGTCCACAGATAACGGAGACTCTCCTGAGAAGGACTCGTAAGTAACTTCTCAGAGACTGGATCCTGCAGCTGCTGCGACACACAATGGCTGCTGACAGTTCAGCAGTTGCTTCGTCCCTCCTCTGCCGGCGTGACCTCCGACCTTCAGCGCGTGGGGGTATATATATCGGTGGGCGATGTAGCGAAGTCCCCTGGCAGCAAAGATGAACTTTCTGGTGGCCGCGTGCTTCCTGCTGTCCTTATGGTCCGCTTCCTCAGCAGGTAAGACTGGTTTTATTTTGAAAAGAAATGGGGATCTCTGGAGGTTCTATGAATGTCCGTCTATATTCACCTTTTTATAAAATAACCTCTGCTCGTGCAAAGATTCATTCATCGTGAGGGACTGCAGTGAAGTTGAGTTTTAAAAGTTGCTTCTGGAAAAACTTCTACTCCTCACCAGCCCACAGGAAACACATTTTCAATACAGGAAATACAAAAATAAGATGCTTCTATTATTCTTTTTATTACATGAATCTTTGCCCTTCTTGTCGTTTGTGTTCCACGACTTTCAATCCAGAGCAGTTTGTACTTCAGAAGCTGCAGTTCGGAAACTTAGATCTCCTTCTGACCTTCTGCGTCCTTGAAGCAATTAATGTTGTCCTCCATGAGCAACAGATGTCGGACATCACTCAGACCAAACCGCCATCTGATCCGGCGGTTGTCAAAGCGAAACAACCATCGGTCGTTAATACGTCGTCAATCCCCGCTCGAGATTGTCGTGAAGTTCAATCCGACGTTGATTCGACGTCTGAATAAAGCATCCGAGCTCCCGAGCGTCTCGGCTCTGGACGAACTGTTAAGCTGCTAATCTGACATTCCAGGCTCCGGGGTGGATGTCCAGGGGATGTCCCGGCTAAAAGAGGCATCGGTGGGGACATGTGTGACCGTCGAGGCTCGCATGACGGGGAGCGTTTCAGAAGAAAACTGATATTTAGTTTGTTTAGACTTTGATTTATTTTCTAAATTATATTAGTATCAATATTTATTTGTCTGGTCATGTTGAGCAGTGGTGCCAAACACTAGGGACCATATATATACATCTATAATATATATATATATATATAGATATATATATATATCTATATATATCTATATATACACACACACGTGTCTCAGTACTGTGCAAAGGTTTTAGGTAAGTGTGGAAAAAATGCTGTAAACAAAGAATGCTTTGAAAAATATAAATGTTTATTTTTATCAATTTACAAAATTTAAAGTGAACGAACAAAAATATACCTGTACAGGTGAGATCTACAACAGGTTAGTATTGTTTATATTATTGCAACATTTAAAGAATAATAAACCGTAGTTAAGTGTGTGTTGAACTAAGCACACAAGCTAAGTCCTTTAGCATGCTAGCGGGCTAGCTATAGCTTATTAGCATTTTAGCTAATGTCAAATTAAAGGTAAATATAAAGGTAGAACTTTGATTTTTAGTGACTAATAAAGTTGGAAAGTGAAGATTAAATCTTAATTCATGTACTTTATTTAAGTGTGTAAACTTTAATCCAGGTTATGCAATAATTCATCATGAAGTTGATTCTTTTGTATTTAGTTTGAATAAAACTTACAGTAAAAATGGTTTTGGTTATGTTTTGAATTGTCAAATAAACAATTTAATGGATACTTTTTCAACCCCGTGGAGGACAAATTCATTTGTCCAGCAGCAATAATGCAAAATGTAAATCAATATTTGTTGAAACTACCCTTTGCCGTCCAACCAGCATCAATTCTTAGAGGTACATTTGCACAAAGTCAGGGTTTTTGTAGGATTCTAGTGTATGATCAACAATTCTACCAAACAGGTGCCAATGATCATCAGTTTCACAAGTAGTTGAAACACGGTCATGAAGTGAAGGAGATACAGATGTGTAGGAGCTACAAACTCTGCTACCAAAGCTGATGTTGTGGAAGTTTCATGTCACAGGTCAGACACCAGGACTGAGCAACAAGACACAAGATAGTTCTGCTGCATCAAGGTTTCTCCCAGACAAAGATTTTTAAAGCAGATGTTTCAAGATGTTCAAGCTCTTTTGAAGAAACACAAAGAAACAACGTGGAAGATCGTAGGCGTTGTGGTCGGTCAAGGAAACTATATATATATATATATATATATATATGTGTATATGAGACCTGTACAGTACATATCTCATATAAACATGTCCCATATATATATATGTATATATATGTATATTGTATATACATGTCTTGACAAAATCGTAACTGCTTTAAAACCAAAATATGACCAAACATCAGCTTTAAAAGCTGCTGAACTCGCTGTATCCTCTCATCCTCAGTCATCGATTCTAGCTGGATTTAATTCTTCCTCTAACTGCGGAAGAGGTAATGACTGCTGCCATCTAGAGACCAGAAGTTTAATTGCAGCAAAAAAAATGTACAAACATCATGAATATTAGCATGTAAATTTAAAAAATATATATATATATATATATATATTATTGTTTAGACACTTTATTGAAATATAAACTATAAAATAACTAGATAAAATCAAAATAGGATTTGTAACCCAAAGGAAAAAAATATTCAGTGCAGTGGAATACAAATATCAAACTGTGAAAATAATTACCACCATTTTTAAAGGTATCAATATCTTCTTGCACCCCTAATGATTATTGTCTAAATGTTTTTTTGTTATTTTCTCTGAAGTAACATTAGTCTGAGTTTAGTCTGTCCTCTAGATGGCAGCAGTCGGTACGTCCTGGGCAGCTAAAGAAACAATAAAATCCCGTGTGGTCACAGCGATGCCTGAGGACAAGAGGATACATTGAACTCCAGCATTCAAAATAATGACATGCATGGTTTTTTCATTTTTGTTTTCCATTTAATTGCTTTTTGTTTTACACGTTGAAATCTATTGCACACAAACAACGACCTAAAACACAAAGTTATATTGAAGTGAAAACATATATGATAAAAAAAAAAGGGAGAAATAAGAAGAAAAATATTGGTGAATAAAATAAATATTTTCTTTTTTTTACATGTTTCACACATAAACATGTGATTGAGAAACCCTAGTGTGTCCCCAGACCACTGTAAATATATTTTACTACACATAAAACTAGTCGTCCAAATCTCTCGTCACTCGGACACACAAGGATCGCGGTCGTTATCCCATTACGTTGTAATGACGTTCTTCGTCGTGTTAACGGCTCTTTGGAAGGACGTGAGTCACAAACTCGTGACTCTCACACGGAAGAGAGCCGAGTCACCGTTCATGAAAATAGAGCAGAAGGATCTGCTGTTCTTTTCACCCTCTGACTCATTGTGTGTGTGTGTGTGTGTGTGTGTGTGTGTGTGTGTGTGTGTGTGTGTGTGTGTGTGTGTGTGTGTGTGTGTGTGTGTGTGTGTGTGTGTGTGTGTGTGTGTGTGTGTGTGTGTGTGTGTGTGTGTGTGTGTGTGTGTGTGTGTGTGTGTGTGTGTGTGTGTGTGTGTGTGTGTGTGTGTGTGTGTGTCGCGACACCTGTCCTGCTCCGTCCTCCTCATACATTTATCTACATGTCGAGTTCTTGACCGAGGGTTCAAAGCTTGAGCAAGTCGAGGTGAACGTTTGCTGGAATAGATGAAGAATCTGTACAGTAACATGTACAATCATATGTACAGTAAAATGTACAATCATATGCACAGTAACATGTACAATCATATGTACAGTAACATGTACAATCATATGTACAGTAAAATGTACAATCATATGCACAGTAACATGTACAATCATATGTACAGTAACATGTACAATCATATTTAAAATCAAATCTTAAATCATTTGTACAATAATATATACAATCATATGTACAATCATATGTACAGTCATATTTACAGTGACATGTACAGTAACATGAACAATCACATGTACAATCATATCTAAAATCATATGTAAAGTAACATGTGAAGTAATATCTTCAGTAATATTTACAGTGACATGTACAATCATATGTACAATCATATGTACAATACTATCTACAATGTCTACAATAATATTTACAATAATATGTACAGTAATATTTACAATAATATGTACAGTAATACTTACAGTGACATGTACAGTAGCATGTACAATCATATGTACAATCATATCTACAATAATATGTACAATCATATCTAAAATAATATCTACAATCATATCTACAATAATATGTACAATAATATGTACAATAATATCTATAATAATATGTACAATCATATGTACAATCATATGTACAATAATATGTACAATAATATGTAAAATTATATCACAATTTTGTGAGTTGATGCGTAATCGTGCACACAGGAGGCAGTGATCAATGGGAAACGTTTTATAAGATGCAGTGGAATATTCTAAATGCTGCCTCGTGTCAACAAGCTTCATGTACTAAATACTAGCTCAACTCTGCTTCACATCTTCTATGTTGGAAAACAAAATAAAAGTAAATGTGATGTTTAATATAATTTCCTGTAACAGACGGTAACGTAAATACACATTTTTTTTCCGGCCCAAACCTTGTTCTGTCAAATATTTTTGTCTCTTGTGTGACTTAGTTTGAAATCCCTGATGAAAATCCTTCTCTTCCTCGTGATCGCAAACATTTGTTCGACTGAAACCTCTGGGCGACTTCCAAACCTAAAGTCCGGCATCATCCGCTCGGTTTCTTCTTACTGACGTCCGGCTAATGTTGTAACTCAAGGTGCTCTTGTGTCTCTTTGAGTTTCACCTTTTCACGATGAGATATTTTCAAAACCAGACCTACAGCCCGTGACCACGGGTCGTCATGGAGACGCTACATCGTTAGATCAGGATCACAATAAAATGAGGGCAATTGTGTTTCCGGATGGAGTTTTGATCCAAAAGCCTTTCTGAACGTGTGCGAGTCAGCGCCATTATTCCTCGTCCCTCGTAACATGAACTGTCGAAGCACATGTAGCCGCTACGCTTCACACCTTCCTCCAGCAGTTATAATTACACAGAGGTCACGACCTTGTGCTCTTTGTAGACGCTGAGAGGAATCTTGGATCCACCAAACATGAGCTTGTTGTGTAGGTGTGTACTCTGATTTAGAGTATTTAACATTTCAAATGTTCTTTTTGTTATTTAGATATTTAAATTCAATACTTTGTACATGTGGAGTTTGAATTTGTATTTTTTATTCTAAAATAATTCCATATTCTTCAACAAAACGATACCAAACTAATAAAGAGCTACTTGATCAAACAGTCACATGATCAGCTCTGTATTGCTTTGTTATTGTCTGGTGACACTATTATACCAACATCTATACTTTGAATTCTTATCTGGAGGCCATTGATCTAAAGACAACACAAGGGATACCACAAACACATTTTTTTCCGGGCCTCGATCCTGAGATAACATCCAAGGTTAAAGGAGGGGTAGGTGATCTTGGCCATTACATTTTCTAATATTATTAAACTTTCTCATCCCCTTTTTAACAACGGCATCTTTACGAGTCACCGACACCAACATGAAGCTACTTTGATCCAAAAATCCGACCGGCTGCATTATCACGGCGGGTCAGATTTGGCCCCCGGGCCATGAGTTCTTGAGTTCCCTGAGAACCGCACAATTGATTTGTAATCTAATCATTGAGAAACGCTGATCCTTGACCCCCTTTGTTAATGGGCCGAACGTAAAAGTTCATTCATATCATTCTGTTCGATTGATTATTACTGTCTGAATTGGTGTTTTATTTTGAAAACGTATGTTTTCTTAACTAACGTTAGTCTCTTAACACTTCAAGACGCTTGTTTCCATCAAGTTTACTCAAAGATTAAACCTGTAAACTACAAAAAAAAGAGTGAAACACAAACTCTTTGAATTTATTTTGACCATTTGTTTAGTTTTTTTCTCCTGAAGATCAGTTTGTGTGTAAAATATTCTCAAACTAATGGCCCAGGGCCCAGATTTATCAAGTCATTCACTGCATCCTGTCAGATCCTTGTTTACACATACAATAGGATAATGTTCTACGCTGACGACCTATGACGATACAAGTGTGCGAGACAAGATTCACATTCTTTAATAAATATATGTTTTTTTCACTGTTTGAATATTTTGTGTACATTAAACCTGTGACGTCTGCTGTCACTCAGAGCTGCGGTCGGACACTCCTGATGAAGAGTTGCTGGTGCAGCTGCAGCTCCCGCCGCCAGAGGGCGACGTGTTCTCCTGTGGTTGCGACTCGGCGGAGGAGCACAGCAGCCAGAGCTCCTCCAACGACACCCCTGCACCCGAGAGACCCTTGTGCCAGCACTGCAGCCCGCCGGCTCCACAGCACCAGGACCAGGAGCAGGAGGAACCCACGACGAGTCCACAAGAAGAAGTCCACGAAGCCGACGATGCGGTCGAGCAGTTAGAGGAGGAGGAGGAGTCGCTGCCAGTGGAGGAGCAGGAGGAGAACGTTCTCGTACCAGAGCAGGAAGCTGCCGACGCTGAGGAGGGAAGTTCTGAACCAGCAGGTGAAGTGGATTCAAGCCCAGAGGAAGATGAATCGGAAGAAGCCGACGCTGAGGAGTCGACCCTTGAAGCAGAAGATGCTTCAGAACCGGAGGAAGAACTTGTAGAGGTCGTGGAAGAAGAAGCCGATGCTGAGGAGTCGACCCCTGAAGCAGAAGATGCTTCAGAACCGGAGGAAGAACTTGTAGAGGTCGTGGAAGAAGAAGCCGAAGCTGAGGAGTCGACCCCTGAAGCAGAAGATGCTTCAGAACCGGAGGAAGAACTTGTAGAAGTTGTGGAAGAAGAGGGAGAAGAAGCCGAAGCTGAGGAGTCGACCCCTGGAGCAGAAGATGCTTCAGAACCGGAGGAAGAACTTGTAGAGGTCGTGGAAGAAGAAGCCGAAGCTGAGGAGTCGACCCCTGAAGCAGAAGATGCTTCAGAACCGGAGGAAGAACTTGTAGAAGTTGTGGAAGAAGTAAGAGAAGAAGAAGCCGACGCTGAGGAGTCGACCCCTGAAGCAGAAGATGCTTCAGTACCGGAGGAAGAACTTGTAGAGGTCGTGGAAGAAGAGAGAGAAGAAGCAGAGGTGGAGGACCAAGAAGACGAGCAGGAGGCCTCAGTGGAAGAAACCAGAGAAGAAGAAGATGAAGAGGCGCAAGTGGAGGAGGAGACGGTGGAGGACGTCACTTCTCCACCTGAGATCAAAGGTGATGAATCCCAGATTTACTCATGAGCATCTTTTTCATTCTGACCTCACGCGACTCACCGGGAATATGTGTTGATTAGATTTGACATTTAAAATATAATGTATTGACATTTTGTGGATTTTCTAAGCGTTCAAGTGTCTCCAGACTATACCAGTAGAGTCTGATCAACTTCATTGAACTCTGAGCCAATCATGCGATAACTCGGGACTCTACTAGTATTGTCTGGTGGCACTAACTTTTTAATATTCAATTAAAATATTTAAAAGAACATGAAAGAAAATATGTTTAATTCAGAAAATTTATTTTTGAACTTTTGGAATAAGAACATAAAAGTGTACGTGTATAAACGTGTTCATTTATTGAATTTATTGTAAATGAAATACTCAAAATGTTAAACATAAATTCATAAACTTTTCAATATATGAATTATTTAAATAAATGTTTAATTAAAAGAAAAAAATAATCTGTCAATACAGACATAGTTCAATCTAAATACCATGAATCAAAGTGAAAACATAAATATTCAATATTCTTCACTTCCACTGTGAATCGGGTCAACTCTCCAGCGGGTGGAACTGGAAGAACATGACACCCTCTGTAGCTAAAGAGGAATTAGCCACAAACTTCAGCACTGAAATAAACAGACCAGAATAGCCGAGCAAAGAACCAGACAGATCACTGGTCGTGATATAACCGAGAGACGCAGATGCTCCAGTCACTCGGATCCAAACCACATCTCATGACTCTTGACAAAAGTACTATTGATATTCGCTCTACTCCAAGTATTTGACAGATGATCGAGCTCAGAATATAGAAATATGGATGATTATATCAACATCAAACATACTATTTAAGTTGCTTTATAGATCATGAAAATTGTTTTATTAATTCAATTAAATATTTTATTTTATTACATTTATTTTAATTAATTTTATATTAATTAATTTTCATTATATGCCACGTTTATGTAATGTCTCACTTTATTCCTCTTATTTCATATTGTACTTTATTTATGAAGTATTTTTTAAACGTGTCTGTGATCCATGTTCAGGAGTGAAGGACGAAGCGGGATCTAAACTGAGGGATCGCTCACACATCGAGGACACCCTGAGACTGGCCTCGACCGAACCCTCGGCTGAGTACACAGGTAACATGAAGTTTTAATGGAGGTACAGTTGGTCAAGTATTGACACACAGAAATATTTCAATATTTCTCTTCATGATACTGGTATTTAACAGCCCTGTGTCGCTTTTTGTGTGTTTGATTTTTTTGGCTTTTGAAACGCATTTAATTTTGGCCAAAGTTCATTTTTTGGTTTATATTTCAATACATTGTGAATAAGATAAAATAATTACATTTTTATTAACAATTAACAATGCAGATAATTAGGGCGTATTTTCATTTTTGTGTTGCAATCCGGCCGCTAGCTGGCAGCAGTCATTACATCCTCCCCAGATAAATGACTGAGGACGAGAGAGTACAGTGATGACTGAGGACGAGAGGATACAGCGAGTCCAGCAGCTTTTAAAGCTGATGTTTGGACATATTTTGGTTTGAAAACGTGAAAGCAGTTACAACTTCGTCAAGAATCATGTGGTCTGTAAATACTACAACACCAGAGTCAAGTACTCGACCATACTACACATGTATACTTGTTACTACACTATCACAACACCAGAGTCAAGTACTCGACCATACTACACATATATACTTGTTACTACACTATCACAACACCAGAGTCAAGTACTCAACAATACTACACACACATCCTTGTTACTACACTATCACAACACCAAAGTCAAGTACTGGACAATACTACACATATATACTTGTTACTACACTATCACAACACCAGAGTCAAGTACTGGACAATACTACACATATATACTTGTTACTACACTATCACAACACCAGAGTCAAGTACTGGACAATACTACACATATATCCTTGTTACTACACTATCACAACACCAGAGTCAAGTACTGGACAATACTACACATATATACTTGTTACTACACTATCACAACACCAGAGTCAAGTACTGGACAAAACTACACATATATACTTGTTACTACACTATCACAACACCAGAGTCAAGTACTGGACAATACTACACATATATACTTGTTACTACACTATCACAACACCAGAGTCAAGTACTCGACAATACTACACATATATCCTTGTTATTACACTATCACAACACCAGAGTCAAGTACTGGACAATACTGCACATATATACTTGTTACTACACTATCACAACACCAGAGTCAAGTACTCGACAATACTACACATATATCCTTGTTATTACACTATCACAACACCAGAGTCAAGTACTCTACAATACTACACATATGTACTTGTTACTACACTATCACAACACCAGAGTCAAGTACTGGACAATACTACACATATATACTTGTTACTACACTATCACAACACCAGAGTCAAGTACTGGACAAAACTACACATATATACTTGTTACTACACTATCACAACACCAGAGTCAAGTACTGGACAATACTACACATATATACTTGTTACTACACTATCACAACACCAGAGTCAAGTACTCGACAATACTACACATATATCCTTGTTATTACACTATCACAACACCAGAGTCAAGTACTGGACAATACTGCACATATATACTTGTTACTACACTATCACAACACCAGAGTCAAGTACTCGACAATACTACACATATATCCTTGTTATTACACTATCACAACACCAGAGTCAAGTACTCTACAATACTACACATATGTACTTGTTACTACACTATCACAACACCAGAGTCAAGTACTGGACAATACTACACATATATCCGTGTTACTACACTATCACAACACCAGAGTCAAGTACTCTACAATACTACACATATATACTTGTTACTACACTATCACAACACCAGAGTCAAGTACTGGACAATACTACACTTATATCCGTGTTACTACACTATCACAACACCAGAGTCAAGTACTCTACAATACTACACATATGTACTTGTTACTACACTATCACAACACCAGAGTCAAGTACTGGACAATACTACACATATATACTTGTTACTACACTATCACAACACCAGAGTCAAGTACTCAAAAATACTACACATATATACTTATAGTATTACTATATTGTATGGTTGACCCTGTATAATGATGTGTATCGTATCGACAGATTGTTGCCGACAAACCCTCAAAAGCGTGTTTCTCCTCCTCAGCTGCCATCAAGAAGCTGCTGAACATCTACCACTCGGCCATCAGGCCAGTGGAACAGGCCTTCAAGTACAACGAGCTGCGGCAGCACGAGGTCACAGGTACGACGTAGAAGTCACATGACCTTCTTCAAGATATGTGACCGTCGTCGTCTTCTCCCCACATCCGTCACCGTCAGACGGAGAAATCACCTCCAAGCCGATGGTTCTGTTCCTGGGGCCCTGGAGCGTTGGCAAGTCTTCCATGATCAACTACCTGTTGGGTCTTCACAGCACCTCCCAGGAGCTCTACACAGGTGAGTCTGAGATCAGTGTGTGATCGTGGCCCTTCTAGAAACATACATGAGGATAATCGGATGTTTTGACCCAATTTCTCGTGTAAGTTGGAAAATAGTTGGAGCCGAAAAGGTCAAAAGTGTTTGAGACCCGCAATCAGGGCTTAAGTGTTTATTTCTGCGACTCAATGACACAATTGTATCTGGAATTGAACCCTCAACCTCTAAGCCACAAGCAAACCCTTGAACCATCCGAGCTATGAATGAAGAACTTTAACTTCACCGACATCTTGACCTCTTTCATGTGACGTGTTGTTGGTCTCGAACTTTCTTCTTCGTTTAATCACGATTAATCACGATTAATTACGATTAATCACGTTTAATCACGATTAATCACGATTAATCACGTTTAATCACGATTAATCACGATTAATTACGATTAATCACGATTAATTACGATTAATCACATTTAATCACGTTTAATTACGTTTAATCACGATTAATTACGATTAATCATGTTTAATCAAGTTTAATTACGATTAATCATGTTTAATCACAATTAATCACGTTTAATCACGATTAATCATGTTTATTCAAGTTTAATTACGATTAATCACGTTTAATCACAATTAATCACGTTTAATCACGATTAATTACGATTAATCACATTTAATCACGTTTAATTACGATTAATCACGTTTAATCACGATTAATCACGTTTAATCACAATTAATCACGTTTAATCACGATTAATCACGTTTAATCACGATTAATTACGATTAATCACGTTTAATCACGTTTAATCACGATTAATCACGATTAATCACGTTTAATCATGATTAATTGCGATTAATCACGTTTAATCATGATTAATCACGTTTAATCACGTTTAATTAAGATTAATCACGTTTAATTACGATTAATCACGTTCAATCACATTTAACCACATTCAATCATGTTAATCATGTTTAATGGCGATTAATCATGTTTAATAACGTTTAATCACGATTAATCACACGTGATTTAAGATAAGAAACACAGATTAATGATGATACGTACAAGAACGAAAAAAAAACAGTAACACAGTTTAACAGAACATGGTAAAGATACTTTTATTAAACAAGTGCTGGTTAAGGATAGTTAACATTAGAATTAATTATAAAAAAAATTCTATATTTAAACCTTTATTTTCTAATCATTTAGTTTAGAAAATATATGATTTAAGTTTGAGGTTAAAATTCCAAAATAAAAGTTTCTGAATTCAATATTTTGTAATTCATATCCTGATTGTGCATTAGAGCATTTTTTAATTCAGAGCATTTATTTAATTTAGACCATTTTTTTTTTTATTCAAACCATTTATTTGATTTAGACCATTTTTATTTTATTTAAACCATTTATTTAATTTAGACCATTTTTTATTTTTGAGCATTTATTTTGAACCATTGTATTTTTATAATTAATTCTAATGTTAACTATCCTTAATAAAAGTATCTTTACCATGTTCTGTTAAACTGTGTGTTTTTTGCGACGTCCAGACGATCATGTGATAAGAAGCACACGATCAAGTGGTTCCTTACTCTGTTGCTTTGGTCTGTCACTATTATACCAACATTCTAATGTTGAATTTAAAATATATTTACTTTTGAAATATTACAATTACAATATTAAAATATGTTTAAAAAAAAAAAAAACCCATTCATTTTGAAAACATTTGAACTTTTCTTAATTTTTTTAACTTAAAGAGTTTGATTTTTTTATTCCAATAATTCAAAAATAAACTTTCTAAATACAATATTTTTTAAATTCACACCTTGCATATGCAGGCGATGTTTGATCCAGTAGCTCGGTGCTCTGTTAGTCTGGTCTGCTGACTCTTTTATATTGAATTGAAAAGACTATATCCGAGCCCCTCCAGGACTGACCTGAGTCTCCTGCAGGCGCTGAACCCACCACCTCTGAGTACACGGTGGTGATGCACGGCGAGAAGACTCGCACCATCGAGGGGATCGTGATGGCGGCCGACAGCTCGAGGTCCTTCTCTCCGCTGGAGAAGTTCGGTCAAGGTTTCCTGGAGCGTCTGGTCGGGATCGAGATGCCGCACAAGCTGCTGGAGCGCGTGACCTTCGTGGACACGCCGGGGATCATCGAGAACCGCAAGCAGCAGGAGAGAGGTGACGCCCGGACGACCCCCCCCCCCCTCTGCTCAACGCTCACCTCTGACCTTTGACCTCCCCCCCCCAGGGTACCCCTACAACGACGTGTGCCAGTGGTTCATCGACCGGGCCGACCTGATCTTCCTGGTGTTCGACCCGACCAAGCTGGACGTGGGCGGCGAGCTGGAGATGCTGTTCCGGCAGATGAAGGGCCGCGAGTCCCAGATCCGCCTGATCCTCAACAAGGCCGACAGCCTGTCCACCCAGAACCTGATGAGGGTCTACGGGGCCCTGTTCTGGAGCATGGCGCCGCTGGTCAACGTCACCGAGCCGCCCCGGGTCTACGTCAGCTCCTTCTGGCCTCAGGACTACGCGGCGGACACCAGCCGGGACCTCTTCATGAAGGAGGAGACCTCCCTGCTGGAGGACCTGAACCAGGTAGGACCTCGGCACGTGTGGAGGCGGATCAGTGTCGGAACCTTCAACACGTTGAACGTTTCAAACGTCGAAAGTTTTTTTTCAAGAATTAAATTAAGTTAAATAATTTTTAAATTGAAACGTTGAATTTGTTGTTGTTTAAATAATTGAATAAAAAATATATATATATTTAAATTTAAATAAATACATTGTTTTTACACATATTCTCAATAATTAGAAGAAAAAAAAAGAATATTTAAATTTAAATAAATACATTGTTTTTACACATATTCTCAATAATTAGAAAAAAAAGAGTATTTAAATTTAAATAAATACATTGTTTTTACACATATTCTCAATAATTAGAAGAAAAAAGAGTATTTCAATTTAAATAAATACATTGTTTTTACACATATTCTCAATAATTAGAGGAAAAAAAAGAATATTTAAATAAATACATAGTTTTTACACATATTCTCAATAATTAGAAGAAAAAAAAGAGTATTTAAATTTAAATAAATACATAGTTTTTACACATATTCTCAATAATTAGAAGAAAAAAAAGAATATTTAAATAAATACATAGTTTTTACACATATTCTCAATAATTAGAAGAAAAAAAAAGAATATTTAAATTTAAATAAATACATCGTTTTTACACGTATTCTCAATAATTAGAAAAAAAAGAGTATTTAAATTTAAATAAATACATAGTTATTACACATATTCTCAATAATTAGAAGAAAAAAGAAAGAATATTTAAATTTAAATAAATACATAGTTTTTACACATATTCTCAATAATTAGAAGAAAAAAAAAAGAATATTTAAATTTAAATAAATACATAGTTTTTACACATATTCTCAATAATTAGAAGAAAAAAAAAGAATATTTAAATTTAAATAAATACATAGTTTTTACACATATTCTCAATAATTAGAAGAAAAAAAAAAGAATATTTAAATTTAAATAAATACATAGTTTTTACACATATTCTCAATAATTAGAAGAAAAAAAAAGAATATTTAAATTTAAATAAATACATAGTTTTTACACATATTCTCAATAATTAGAAGAAAAAAAAAAGAATATTTAAATTTAAATAAATACATTGTTTTTACACATATTCTCAATAATTAGAAGAAAAAAAAAGAGTATTTAAATAAATACATAGTTTTTACACATATTCTCAATAATTAGAAGAAAAAAAAGAATATTTAAATTTAAATAAATACATAGTTTTTACACATATTCTCAATAATTAGAAGAAAAAATAAGAATATTTAAATAAATACATAGTTTTTACACATATTCTCAATAATTAGAAGAAAAAAAAGAATATTTAAATTTAAATAAATACATAGTTTTTACACATATTCTCAATAATTAGAAGAAAAAATAAGAATATTTAAATTTAAATAAATACATAGTTTTTACACATATTCTCAATAATTAGAAAAAAAAATAGTATTTAAATTTAAATAAATACATAGTTTGACACAAAAGACCAAAAGAAAAGCATGAATCACGATTATACTGTTTTCTTTCAATAGAATTCAAACGTGAGATCAATTATTTTCTCGTCGTCTCGCAGGTGATCGAGAACCAGATCGAGAACAAGATCGCCTTCATCCGCCAACACGGCATCCGGGTCCGTATCCACGCCCTCCTGGTGGACCGGTACCTGCAGACCTTCCACGAGCGCCTGGGCTGGTTCAACGACCCCCACGAGGTCTTCCAGGACATCCTGGACGACCCGGACAAGTACTACATCTTCAAGTCCATCCTGGCCAAGACCAACGTCAGCAAGTTCGACCTGCCCGACAAGGAGGCGTACCAGGACTTCTTCGGCGTCAACCCGGTGTCCGGCTTCAAGCCGCTGTCCCAGCACTGCAGCTGGAGCTCCGGGTGTCTCCTGGACCGGCTGGAGAGGGCGGTCTCTCAGGAGCTCCCGGCTCTGCTCAGCGGCGTCAGCAAAGACCCGTCTCCGCCCCCAACCGCCCCCGCCCCCCCGCCCAGTCCACCTCCGGTGCCCGGAACCTGTGAGGGTCCCCAGTGTGAGGAGAAGCCCAAGAACCGCTGGAGGAGGCAGTGAGGAGGAGACTGAGGGACGGACCTGAGGAACCATGAGGAGCAGATCCTTCACAATATGGTTGAATTAACGTAACACCAGACAAAAGCAACAGAGCGCCGAGATGATGGATCGACGTGTTGCATCATCGGCCGATCGTGTCAATCAATTCTGAAGCATTGATTTCTTTCAATTTTACAATTGATTTGAAAAGTTAATGTTTTTTTTTTACACATAAGGTTTGATTTTCAAATCGTTCAAAAACTATTTTTTCTATTCAACATATAAATGTTGGTTTAATGTCGACACCAGACATGAGCAGCAGATCACAGAGCTCCGTCTCTCAGCCAATCACGTGACGACGTCAAAGTAACAGTTTTAGTTCTATAAGAATTAAAAAAAACAAGAAGGAAAACAATTTAGAAAATATCAAACTTGTGTGTTTAAAAAATACATATATATATATTTTGAATATATTGATTTTACTTTAAAAAAAACAACAACAACCTTTTTCGTTGATATATAGTAACACAAAATTCAAAGTTTCAGCGTTGAAATGTTCAATTCAATCATTAATATAATAATAGTAGTAATAATAATATAATAGTATTGATAGTATTTAATAGTATTTCTTGAACTCGCTGGAATGTTTTCTGACCTGATTGACGTCCATGTGTGCCGTGAAACCAGACAAGTGTAGTTTTGTGACTTTGTATCGTTTATTTATTGTGTTGTTGACGCGACGACTTCCTGTCGTTCAGGATCTTATCGACGGAAACGAACCTCGTCGAAGCGGATCTTGAAACTAAAATCAGTTTTTCTGAATAAAACCTTCATTTTTCATCACTTGACGTTTGTTTTTTCGTTGTTGAAAGATTATTTTGAAACATTGTGATGTTTTTTTTTTTAAATAAACACTTAAAACAGACACTTTTTCCGACCAATGAGTAAAAAAACAACAACTTTTTTTCAGTTAAAAGAGCAACAACAACAAACAAAAATTTCACTATAGACATTTTTTTTCAAATAGGGCTTGAAAAAAAACAAAACATCACTTCAAAGGAAAAGGACTAAAAAAAAAATTTTCTTATCTGAGAATAAATAAAACGACTTAAAAAGATTTTCAATTCAATTAAAAAAATATATATATATTTACAGTTCAATTCAAATAAGAAAATACAACTTCAAACTATTTTCACTTCAGACAAAATAAAACGACTAAACGAACTATTTTCTTATCAATAAATATAAAAAATGACTCAAAAACTATTTTCACGTCAATAAATGAAAGTTTTTACTTCAAAACTGTTTCACTTTCAGACGAAAAAACGACTTGAATCAAAGTAACTTTATACTTTTAATGATTTTTTTAAAGGATGATAACGAAACAAATGCATATCCATAGTTTTACGGTTATGTACATCTTAATGTTTTTATTATTATTATTATTATTACTATAATCATCTTATATACGAAGTGTTGTGTCTCACAGTGGCCGCCAGGAGGCGCCTCTTAATAATCTGTGACGTATTGCTGGTGAAACAAGAAAAATAAAATCTTAATTTTCTTTTTCTCAATAAATTCTCCGACTATGATGCAGTGGTCACTCCGTGGAGACATGAGGAGGGTGTCCCCCGCCTCTGTCCCTGGGAAGCCGGGACAGAAGTTTTGCTCTAATTTGAGTGTGTGTTTGCAAGAGAAGTGTGTTTACAAGAGAAGTGTGTTTACAAGAGAGGTGTGTGTTTACACACATTAAACCTTAAACATGTTCTCTTGTCTTGGGGGAGAATTAAAGACACACAAAGTCACACAATTACACAACTGAGTGGTTCTCCTGCTACACACCTCAGAGGTTCAGCTGGAGTTTAAAAACGTGTGTTTGGTGTGTGAATAAATATCTTTAGCGTCAAACACACAAGATTTAAGCGATTCAAACATCAAACGTGGACATTTTTAAACATGACTAGAAAAAAACATTTAGGAGAAAAACTTCAAAACAAGACACACGAATGCTTCTCCAGGCTGTCAAGCTCGCACAGACAAAGAAGTACCGGAAGTGAATTTCTTTCCACAAATTAAAAGCGGAAAACAAACGTCAACTGATGTATTTTATAACTACTTTGGATTATTCTTAATTTATCTACATTGTTTCAAATTCACGTTTAA
The DNA here is from genome assembly GCF_982586985.1 of Callionymus lyra. Classification (NCBI taxonomy): domain Eukaryota; kingdom Metazoa; phylum Chordata; class Actinopteri; order Syngnathiformes; family Callionymidae; genus Callionymus; species Callionymus lyra. The sequence continues at coordinate 42,826,300 of NC_141818.1, read as the reverse complement.
AAAAAAACAACAAGTAACACAAAACATGTGACCTGAAAAATATATTCTCATCTCATAAATCATGTAATTTCACATTAAAATAAATCAAAAGTTATTTGTGAAGAGACTGAAGCTAAAGCTAGTTAGCTTGAGTCACATCTTGTATTGAAGACGTTGTTATTAAAGAGCTCGAACTTTATGATCGAAAAAAAAAAATACTATCTCTCTCTATATACAAGTAAGTAATTTATATTTGTAGATGTAGTTAAACATGCAGTTGTATCTTGAATGTATTATTAAATCGTGATTGTGTCCATGCTAACTTGCTAATGGTGTTAGCAAAAGACATGATTGTTGTTATTATCAAAGAAGTGGATCATTCTTGGAATAAATCTAGTTATTATTAAATGTATGATCCTGATGTTAATCTCATTTTTAAAACAAAAGTATAATTTATCAAATAAAAAGTGGGATTTATGTCTGTGAAGCAGTTTTACACTAAACTGTAACACTTTCTTGCTCCTGCTGTTACAAAAACACTTTATTATTATTATTATTATTAATGGACAATTGTTTGGACATATTTGCTCTTTGTTGAGTTGTTATGATGAAGTGAACGTGTCACATGTGACTCAATAAACTGTTGCTAGTTTGTTATTCAACTCTAAGTGAAGTCATTCATAGATTTGCCGGATTATCTGGTGGAAAATGACAAGATTTTTAACACTTTATTTACTTTTATGGATATTCTAATGACTTTCTTTCTTCTTCACAACTTCTTCCTGTGTTTCCTCCATTTCTTGCTATTTCTGAGCTTTAGGTAATATGAGAATTAAAAACAAGGATGAGGATTTAAAAAATAACACAATACAAGAACAGGAAAATAATAAATTAATAATAGTTTTACAACATTTCTCAAGAAATAACTTTATTAAAATTGTATAGAATAACCCACTTACATTTTAAAATTGAAGTTAACTTTTTAATGAACTTGATATTTAATCAAAATTATTTGTTGAATAATCTTATATATATATTATTATTTTGTGTAATAATAATGAATTTAACAACTGTATCTTTTTTTAGAATAACCAAATATGTATAAAAATAATTCAGACTTGCTATTTATAAAATAACTTTTACACATTTATGTTTTTGTTCAATTCAATCTAACTTGCAAAAAAACATTGTGTGATAATAACAACTGTTTAAATAATACATTTAATAGGAAAAGTAATATCTTTAATATGTCCTACAAAATAAAAAGAAATTTTAATTTATTTTTGAATCACTCACATGTATTCTAAATATATGGAAGTGAACTTGATATTTATTATATCATTATTTTTAATTGTTGGAATGATGTAAATGAATAAATATATGTGTTTCTTACAAATCTCTCAAGAAATCCCTCAATTCGAAGCTATTTATAAAGATATATAGTTAGATTTTTTTTTTTTTATTCAGTTTTACTTATATATATATACTAATATATAAATACTATATGTAACAATTAATACAATTAATAAAAACATGTTTAAAATGTTCTTAAGTGTCTTGTAAAATATATATTTTTTATTTAAATAAAATCAATTATAAAAGAATTGATGCTATTTCTAAACTAACTTCGTCTTTTTAAAAAATAAAAACATTCTTATTCTTAAAACGAAGCGATCTCAGTTTCCGCGGATTCATGACCTTTTATTTTCGGTGTCGTCGAGCACGAGCCGAACCGGAAACGGTTTTTTATTTCCCAGCTCGGAACTTGACGGATCCCGTCAACAGCTGGGGGAGGATTTCCGACCCAGTCATGGCGAGGAAGATGGTGCAGCTTCGGGCGTGGAGGAGGTCCAGCCTCCGCCCGGGGAGCCGCTGAAAATCCGAGTCGTCCACGACCCGGATCTCGATTCTCGTGCGGGTTCCGTCTCACCCTTGCGAGGGTGAGGATCAGGGTGAGAGAGAGAGAGAGAGAGAGAGAGAGAGAGAGAGAGAGAGAGGGAGGGAGGAAGACACGCACTATAGTCACGCGAACTAAACTGATCCCAAATACATTGGAATTCATCGTTCATTTCCCAGATGGTGATCCGGCTCTGAGGACGACCACTGCCTCCAGGGACCCGGGAGAAGGAAGTCCAGCCTGGATCTCCTCACGCAGGAAATTCGGCCTGAGAAAAAAAAAAGAAAAAAGTTTGGAAGCTTTTTAGGAGACGAGGAGGAGGAGCAGGAGGAGCAGGAGGAGGTTCTCACTGACGTCTGGAGGTTTACGACTCGTTCTTTTTTTTTGTTGTTGCTCTGTTGTTGCTCATGGGCAGCGCGGAGTCGAACCCGCAGCGGGACCTGCACGACTTTTGATCGTCTTCTATTTATAGCTCGTTCCTGCCGCTGTCGCGCGCGCAACAAGTTTGCAGACACTCCCTCAGCACACGCTCGCGCTCATTCCGACGCTTTTTTTTCTTTTCTCTTCCTTCACTTTTACTTTGGAAAACTCTCGCGCTTGGAAGTTGCGCAAAAAAAAAAAAGCTCCTCCTCGAACCTCCGGTTTTGCAGGGAACAGACTCCGGTGACTCGGGAGAAGGGAGTTCAGGAAAGGACGGGGCTGGATCTGGTGGGAAGAGGCCCTGCCTGTCAGGCCTGTAGTGGTCCTGGACTCGACTACCTACAGGGGCTCGACACACTCCTGGATGTTTCCGAACAAATGCCTGAAATCTAAACGTCAAAAACACTTGGGAACCGGAAGTAAAAGGTAACTTTTAGTTTCAAACATGTCTCGGAATCTGACGGATCCTTGTTGACCAGAAGGACTCTACCCCCAGGGATCCATAATCCAAGTGTTTTCTAGGAGTTCCTGGAATAGTTTGTGCTGAACAAACGTTGTGTTGTTGTCCCGGGCGTGAGGATTATTTCCCTCTGTTGACAGTGAACATCTGGATCTGCACCCCCCCCCCCCCCCCCCACGATAACACCCGGGCCCGGAATGCTGGAGGGAAAACATTCGGTGTCACCGGGATTCAAGTGATCGCTAAAGGGTCTCTTTGGGGAAAAACGTCTGGGCATCTGTTTCTTGTGAAGGATGTTCACATCGAGCGACGAAGCCGCTGGAAAGGAGGCCGGCTTGGACTCGAGGTCTGTTTGGAGAAGGATTCCTGTGACGCAGACCTGAGGTCACTGGACTGGATTGTTCAATAAACCCGGGAGTCGAGCAGTGACGTCCGAGGCTCTCTGTTCATAAGATCGTCCCAAAGACACCTTCGCTCTTCTTTCCCCGGTGTTCCCCATGTGCCTCCTGACCTCGCCACGCCGCCCCAGCTTCGCCGCATGAGCCACGACCGCTTCGCCATGTCGTCTTCGCAGCGACAGCTCGGAACCAAAGTCAGCTGCGGGTCCGACGGCGCCGCCACGGTGCAGATCGCCGGCGACGGCGTGGACGAAGGGAACGGAACCAACCCTCACAAGTACAGCATCTCGTCCAGCTGCAGCTCCGACTCCAGGCCCGTCAACCCGCTCGCCAGGGCGCCGTGGAAGGCGCCGCCGCTTTTCGAACGCTCTGCCGCCCAGTGCTGGGACCCCAAGTTCGACTCCCCGGTCCTGGAGGAAGCCTGCCAAGAGAGGTGCTTCCCTCAGACGCAGCGCCGCTTCCGATACGTCCTGTACTACCTGGCGGTGGCGACGCTGCTCTGGGGACTCTACTTCGGGGTCAACCACGATCGATGTCACCCGGTGTCGTTCCTGGCGCCCACGGCCTGTTTCCTGGTCCTGTTGCTGCTCCTGTTCCTGTTCACCCTGACCCCGCACTACACGCACGTGTACAACCAGACCTCGCTGCTGTTGATCGCCGTCACCTTCGCCGTCACGCTGGCGCCGCAGATCCAAACGGCGGGTTACACGGAGCTGGAGTGGTCGTCCAGTGGGAACCTTTCATCGGGTCCGGTGGAGACGACACCGTGCATCTCCCCCGTGGCAACTTTCTCTTTCTGCATTGAGGTCCTGCTGCTGTTGTACAGCGTCCTCCATGTCCGCCTGTACGCCTCGGTGCTGCTGGGACTTCTCTACTCGGTCCTCTTTGAAGCTCTAGGCTGGTTACCCCTGCTCCACAGGGACGGTCCGGCTGGACAGTGGGGCGAGGACGACGTGTCCGATTGGGGGGAGGACACCCTTCGCTGGCTGGGCCCGGCTAAAGCCCTGCTCCATCTCTGCGCCCACGTCATCGGGATCCATCTCTTCATCATGTCCGAGGTGCGCTCCCGCAGCACCTTCCTCAAGGTGGGTCAGGCCGTCATGCACGGGAAGGACCTGGAGGTGGAGAAGGCCCTCAAAGAACGCATGATCCACTCTGTCATGCCTCGGCGCGTGGCGGACGAGCTGATGAAACAGGGCGACGACGAGGTCGGCAGCGTCGAGAACTCCGGGAAGCGCTTCTCGGCCGGCGCCTGCTCGGCTTCTGGCATCGTGGTGGGAGGCACGGGGGCTCCTGGGGGGCCACCGTCTCAAAGTGCTACGAGCTTCAAGAACCATCCTCACAACAATCACAAGCGGAAGAAAACATCCATCCCTCGAGGCCAGATCATCTTTCGACCCTTCAACATGAAGCGCATGGAGCCGGTCAGCATCCTGTTCGCAGACATCGTGGGCTTCACCAGGATGTCGGCCAACAAGTCCGCGCCTGCCTTGGTGGGTCTTCTCAACGACCTGTTTGGACGCTTCGATCGTCTTTGCGAACTGACCTGCTGCGAGAAGATCAGCACCCTCGGGGACTGCTACTACTGCGTGGCCGGCTGCCCCGAGCCCAGACCGGACCACGCGTACTGCTGCGTGGAGATGGGCCTCGGCATGATCCAGGCCATCGAGCAGTTCTGCCAGGAGACCTGCGAGACCGTCAACATGCGCGTGGGGGTCCACACGGGGACCGTCCTGTGCGGGATCCTGGGGATGAAGCGCTTCAAGTTTGACGTCTGGTCCAACGACGTGAACCTGGCCAACTTGATGGAGCAGCTGGGGATGGCAGGGAAGGTGCACCTGTCGGAAGCCACCGCCGGGTTCCTGGACGAGCGGTACCAGAGGGAGGACGGTCGTGTTGCAGAGAGAGCCGGGCAGAGCGTGGTGGAGAAGCTGAAGGGTGAGTCTTTATCTTCAGGGTCATCGAGTCGCGTTTAGTGGTCCAGCAGTCGAAGAGTCTGAGACTATGTTAACAATTGTTTGATTATAGTTGAAAATGGTTTGATTATAGTTGAAAATGGTTTGATTATAGTTGAAAATGGTTTGATTATAGTTGAAAATGGTTTGATTATAGTTGAAAATGGTTTAATTATAGTTGAAAATGGTTTGATTATAGTTGAAAATGGTTTGATTATAGTTGAAAATGGTTTAATTATAGTTGAAAATGGTTTGATTATAGTTGAAAATGGTTTGATTATAGTTGAAAATGGTTTGATTATAGTTGAAGAATGTTTGATTATAGTTGAAAATTGTTTAATTATAGTTGAAAATGGTTTGATTATAGTTGAAAATGGTTTGATTATAGTTGAAAATGGTTTGATTATAGTTGAAAATGGTTTAATTATAGTTGAAAATGGTTTGATTATAGTTGAAAATGGTTTAATTATAGTTGAAAATGGTTTAATTATAGTTGAAAATGGTTTAATTACAGTTGAAAATAGTTTGATTATAGTTGAAAATGGTTTAATTATAGTTGAAAATGGTTTGATTATAGTTGACAATTGTTTGATTATAGTTGACAATTGTTTGATTATAGTTGAAAATGGTTTAATTATAGTTGAAAATGGTTTGATTATAGTTGAAAATGGTTTGATAATAGTTGAAAATGGTTTGATTATAGTTGAAAATGGTTTGATTATAGTTGAAAACGGTTTAATTATAGTTGAAAATGGTTTGATTATAGTTGAAAATGGTTTGATTATAGTTGAAAACGGTTTAATTATAGTTGAAAATGGTTTGATTATAGTTGAAAATGGTTTAATTATAGTTGAAAATGGTTTGATTATAGTTGAAAATGGTTTGATAATAGTTGAAAATGGTTTGATTATAGTTGAAAATGGTTTGATTATAGTTGAAAACGGTTTAATTATAGTTGAAAATGGTTTGATTATAGTTGAAAATGGTTTGATTATAGTTGAAAATGGTTTGATAATAGTTGAAAATGGTTTGATTATAGTTGAAAATGGTTTGATAATAGTTGAAAATGGTTTGATTATAGTTGAAAATGGTTTGATTATAGTTGAAAACGGTTTAATTATAGTTGAAAATGGTTTGATTATAGTTGAAAATGGTTTGATTATAGTTGAAAATGGTTTGATTATAGTTGAAAATGGTTTGATTATAGTTGAAAATGGTTCGATTATAGTTGAAAATGGTTTGATTATAGTTGAAAATGGTTTGATTATAGTTAAAAATGGTTCGATTATAGTTGAAAATGGTTTGATTATAGTTGACAATTGTTCGATTATAGTTGAAAATGGTTTGATTATAGTTGAAAATGGTTTGATTATAGTTGAAAACGGTTTAATTATAGTTGAAAATGGTTCGATTATAGTTGAAAATGGTTTGATTATAGTTGACAATTGTTTGATTATAGTTGAAAATGGTTTAATTATAGTTGACAATTGTTTGATTATAGTTGAAAATGGTTTGATTATAGTTGAAAATGGTTTGATTATAGTTGAAAATGGTTCGATTATAGTTGAAAATTGTTTGGTTATAGTTGAAAATGGTTTAATTAACGTTGATAATGGTTTGATTATAGTTGAAAATGGTTTGATTATAGTTGAAAATGGTTTAATTATAGTTGAAAATGGTTTGATTATAGTTGAAAATGGTTTGATTATAGTTGAAAATGGTTTGATTATAGTTGAAAATGGTTTAATTAACGTTGATAATGGTTTGATTATAGTTGAAAATGGTTCGATTATAGTTGAAAATGGTTTAATTAACGTTGATAATGGTTTGATTATAGTTGAAAATGGTTTGATTATAGTTGAAAATGGTTTAATTATAGTTGAAAATGGTTTGATTATAGTTGAAAATGGTTTGATTATAGTTGAAAATTGTTTGATTATAGTTGAAAATGGTTTAATTATAGTTGAAAATGGTTTGATTATAGTTGAAAATGGTTTGATTATAGTTGAAAATGGTTTGATTATAGTTGATAAGGGTTTAATTATAGTTGAAAATGGTTTGATTATAGTTGAAAATTGTTTGATTATAGTTGAAAATGGTTTAATTATAGTTGAAAATGGTTCGATTATAGTTGAAAATGGTTCGATTATAGTTGAAAATGGTTTAATTATAGTTGAAAATGGTTCGATTATAGTTGAAAATGGTTTAATTATAGTTGAAAATGGTTTAATTATAGTTGAAAATGGTTTGATTATAGTTGAAAATTGTTTGATTATAGTTGAAAATGGTTTATTTATAGTTGAAAATGGTTTGATTATAGTTGAAAATGGTTTGATTATAGTTGAAAATGGTTCGATTATAGTTGAAAATGGTTTGATTATAGTTGAAAATGGTTTGATTATAGTTGAAAATTGTTTGATTATAGTTAAAAATGGTTCGATTATAGTTGAAAATGGTTTGATTATAGTTGAAAATGGTTCGATTATAGTTGAAAATGGTTTGATTATAGTTGAAAATGGTTTGATTATAGTTGAAAATGGTTCGATTATAGTTGAAAATGGTTTGATTATAGTTGAAAATGGTTTGATTATAGTTGAAAACGGTTTAATTATAGTTGAAAATGGTTCGATTATAGTTGAAAATGGTTTGATTATAGTTGACAATTGTTTGATTATAGTTGAAAATGGTTTAATTATAGTTGACATATGTTTGATTATAGTTGAAAATGGTTTGATTATAGTTGAAAATGGTTTGATTATAGTTGAAAATGGTTTAATTATAGTTGAAAATTGTTTGATTATAGTTGAAAATGGTTTAATTATAGTTGAAAATGGTTTGATTATAGTTGAAAATTGTTTGATTATAGTTGAAAATGGTTTAATTATAGTTGAAAATGGTTCGATTATAGTTGAAAATGGTTTAATTATAGTTGAAAATGGTTTGATTATAGTTGAAAATTGTTTGATTATAGTTGAAAATTGTTTAATTATAGTTGAAAATGGTTCGATTATAGTTGAAAATGGTTTAATTATAGTTGAAAATGGTTTGATTATAGTTGAAAATTGTTTGATTATAGTTGAAAATGGTTTAATTATAGTTGAAAATGGTTCGATTATAGTTGAAAATGGTTTAATTATAGCCAAACACACGCTATCATTTACCTTGATTTTAATTACATTAAAATAATTTAGATTAGATCCAAATGCCATCACAAAATTATCATTATTATTATCTTTGGACGGCTCAGGAGTACTGCTAAGCTAACGGTGGTTAGCATAGTGTTGGGTGTTTGATTGAGCTGCTTGGCAGAGGTCTGTACCTGTGTCTGCTGTATGCTGTTCACCAATAACTAGTGTACCTGCATGATGATATCATTACCCATGATGCTGTTCACCAATAACTAGTGTACCTTCATGATGATATTATTACCCATGATGCTGTTCACCAATAACTAGTGTACCTTCATGATGATATCATTACCCATGATGCTGTTCACCAATAACTAGTGTACCTTCATGATGATATCATTACCCATGATGCTGTTCACCAATAACTAGTGTACCTGCATGATGATATTATTACCCATGATGCTGTTCACCAATAACTAGTGTACCTGCATGATGATATCATTACCCATGATGCTGTTCACCAATAACTAGTGTACCTGCATGATGATATTATTACCCATGATGCTGTGCACCAATAACTAGTGTACCTGCATGATGATATTATTACCCATGATGCTGTGCACCAATAACTAGTGTACCTGCATGATGATATTATTACCCATGATGCTGTGCACCAATAACTAGTGTACCTGCATGATGATATCATTACCCATGATGCTGTTCACCAATAACTAGTGTACCTGCATGATGATATCATTACCCATGATGCTGTTCACCAATAACTAGTGTACCTGCATGATGATATCATTACCCATGATGCTGTTCACCAATAACTAGTGTACCTGCATGATGATATCATTACCCATGATGCTGTTCACCAATAACTAGTGTACCTGCATGATGATATCATTACCCATGATGCTGTTCACCAATAACTAGTGTACCTGCATGATGATATCATTACCCATGATGCTGTTCACCAATAACTAGTGTACCTGCATGATGATATCATTACCCATGATGCTGTTCACCAATAACTAGTGTACCTACATGATGATATCATTACCCATGATGCTGT
>NC_141818.1:42326985-42444485 GCF_982586985.1 Callionymus lyra | reverse complement strand
TGTCCGTCTAGATCTGTGTGAGTCACTCTGAGCTGTTAATGAAGCCGTGACACGAGTCACATGTTCGAGCACACGCGTGATTTCAATTCTGTTCTTTTCAATCGACCGCCAATCTAACGAGACTGTATTGAACTGTTGTTGTTGTTGTTGTTGTTGATGTTGTTGTTGTTGTTGTTGGAATTTTGGAATCACTTTCAGACATTGTTGTTTTTAAGATGAATGTGTGTTTGTGTGTGTGCATATTTACGTGTGTGTGTGTGTGCATGTTTAGTTGCGTGTGTGTGCATATGTACGTGTGTGTGTGTGTGTGCATGTGCATGTTTAGTTGCGTGTGTGTGCATATGTACGTGTGTGTGTGTGTGCATGTTTAGTTGCGTGTGTGTGCATATGTACGTGTGTGTGTGTGTGCATGTTTAGTTGCGTGTGTGTGCATATGTACGTGTGTGTGTGTGTGTGCATGTTTAGTTGCGTGTGTGTGAATATGAACGTGTGTGTGGCATGTTTAGTTGCGTGTGTGTGCATATGTACGTGTGTGTGTGCATGTTTAGTTGCGTGTGTTTGCATATGTACGTGTGCGTGTGTGTGCATGTTTAGTTGCGTGTGTGTGAATATGAACGTGTGTGTGTGCATGTTTAGTTGCGTGTGTGTGAATATGTACGTGTGTGTGTGTGCATGTTTAGTTACGTGTGTGTGAATATGAACGTGTGTGTGCATGTTTAGTTGCGTGTGTGTGCATATGTACGTGTGTGTGCATGTTTAGTTGCGTGTGTGTGCATATGTACGTGTGTGTGTGTGCATGTTTAGTTACGTGTGTGTGCATATGTATATACAGTATGTGTGTGCATGTTTAGGTGTGTGTGCGTGTGTGTGTGTGCATATGTACATGTGTGTTTGTGTGCATGTTAATGTGTGTGTGTGTGTGTGCATGTTCAGGTGTGTGTCTATGTGTGCATATGTATGTGTGTGTGTGTTTTTGGGTGTAGTGTGGGGTTGTGTATGTGCATATGTATGTGTGTGTGTGTGCATGTTCAGGTGTGTGTCTATGTGTGCATATGTATGTGTGCGCATGTTTAGTTGCGTGTGTGTGCATATGTACGTGCGTGTGTGTGCATGTTTAGTTGCATGTGTGTGCATATGTATGTGTGTGTGTGTGTGTGTGTGCATATGTACGTGTGTGTGCATGTTTAGGTGTGTGTGTGTGTGCATATGTACGTGTGTGTTTGTGTGCATATGTATGTGTGTGTGTGTTTTTGGGTGAGGTGTGGGATTGTGTGTGTGCATATGTATGTGTGTGTATTTTTGTGTGCATGTTTAGGTGTGTGCTTGTGTATGTGTGTGTGAGTGTGTGTGTGTGTGTGTGTGATCTTTTTAAGAACAAAATTGAAAACAACACTAGAATAGTTAGCATACAGGAAAAAAAAATAGTGTGTACAGGGAACAACATTCAGCAGTAGTAAAAACAAAACTAGCATAGTTAGCATACTGGGAACAAAATAACAATAGTAAAAACAAAACTAGCATAGTTAGCATACTGGGAACAAAATAACAATAGTAAAAACAAATCTAGCATAGTTAGCATACTGGGAACAAAATAACAATAGTAAAAACAAAACTAGCATAGTTAGCATACTGGGAACAAAATAACAATAGTAAAAACAAATCTAGCATAGTTAGCATACTGGGAACAAAATAACAATAGTAAAAACAAAACTAGCATAGTTAGCATACTGGGAACAAAATGTAGCAGTAGTAAAAACAAAACCAGCATAGTAAACATACTGGGAACAAAATAACAATAGTAAAAACAAAACTAGCATAGTTAGCATACTGGGAACAAAATTTAGCAATAGTAAAAACAAAACCAGCATAGTTAGCGTACTGGGAACAAAATTTAGCAATAGTAAAAACAAAACCAGCATAGTTAGCATACTGGGAACAACATTTAGCAATAGTAAAAACAAAAGGCATCAGTAATGGGAGGAGCTTGATTTTTCTACCACAGCAGCAGATTTTTTACCACGCAATTGTTCTTCGACGACGTTATATCACCTTTGAAATTGAGATTAAATTTCACAACACGATGATGTTCCATCTGTACAGGCTTTGTTTGTCTGTTCACTGTAGAAGCGTTATGGTGGACGATGAGTCATTCTTTCACTTCTTATGTCATAACTGGTGTTTCATCCACTCGACCCATTTGTCGTCTGAAACATGAATAAGATTGGATTGAACCCGAACTCTGGACTTACTTTCAACCAACTAGAATATCGTTGTGGAGGTCGAGTGTTCACGCTTAAGTGGAAGTAGTCATCCGATGATTCACTGTTCACTGCTCAGGAGCAGAAGAAAAATACTTCACAATTCATGACGAGGAAAGAGAAAAATGTTTCGTATTCACCAAAATATATTTTGTAGTTGAATTAATAGAATAAAAATAAAACAAAATATAAACCTTCCGATGTACAAATTATTAAAAAATCTAAAAATCTTCCATAGATCTTTATCCTGTTTTATGTATATTTATACTTGAATTATTCATTAATTAACTCTTGTACTTCAACATATAAATGGCGACGGACACATGCAGGTGTAAAAGAAATGTGGATTCAAATATATAAAAGGTTTTAAGTTCATTTAAGATTCATTTGACTTCTCATTGAAACTGGTGATGGGTCGTTACCAAACAAGACAATCGACTGTAATGGTTTATATTCTGAGACGATCGAGTGTAAAACTTCATAACAAACCAGAGGAAGGAAACCTTCTGTCCGGCACCGTGAGCGAGACGCTGTCTGTGTATCAGTGGGTGGAACAGAAGGTGAGTCAAGCGTGTGTTGATGCGTGTTGTGATGTGTCATCCGTGACGTCGGCGTCAAGACCAGAGCCTTGAATAGCAAACATTCCTGAGGTGTGTCGCTGGAAATATTGCAGTACGAGAAATACTACAACAACAATAATAATAATAATACGTCTGCAACACTGCTGCTGTACTTCTACACAAATATATTCATTCTCATGCAATACAATATTTATTAATGAAATAAATATATAGTCAATATGTTTTCAAATGAAGTTCATTTGATCAAATTTAAAGAACATTTTATTTTTCAGACGCTGTCTTGAGAGGTTGAGTCAAAACAAACTGCTTCATAATTTTGACGAAATACAAAAATATAATTGTGACGAAATACAAAAATATAATCTTGACAAAATACAAAAATATAATTGTGACGAAATACAAAAATATAATCTTGACAAAATACACAAATATAATTTTGACGAAATACAAAAATATAATCTTGACAAAATACAAAAATATAATCTTGACGAAATACAAAATTATAATTGTGACGAAATACAAAAATATAATCTTGACGAAATACAAAAATATAATCTTGACAAAATACAAAAATATAATTGTGACGAAATACAAAAATATAATCTTGACGAAATACAAAAATATAATTGTGACGAAATACAAAAATATAATCTTGACGAAATACAAAAATATAATCTTGACGAAATACAAAAATATAATTGTGACGAAATACAAAAATATAATTGTGACCAAATACTAAAATATAATCTTGACGAAATACAAAAATATAATCTTGACGAAATACAAAAATATAATCTTGACGAAATACAAAAATATAATTGTGACGAAATACAAAAATATAATTGTGACGAAATACAAAAATATAATCTTGACGAAATACAAAAATATAATCTTGACGAAATACAAAAATATAATTGTGACGAAATACAAAAATATAATTGTGACCAAATACTAAAATATAATTGTGACGAAATACAAAAATATAATCTTGACGAAATACAAAAATATAATTGTGACGAAATACAAAAATATAATTGTGACGAAATACAAAAATATAATCTTGACGAAATACAAAAATATAATCTTGATAAAATACAAAAATATAATATTGACGAAATACAAAAATATAATCTTGACGAAATACAAAAATATAATCTTGACGAAATTCAAAAATATAATCTTGACGAAATACAAAAATATAATCTTGACGAAATACAAAAATATAATCTTGACGAAATTCAAAAATATAATCTTGACGAAATACAAAAATATAATCTTGACGAAATACAAAAATATAATCTTGACGAAATTCAAAAATATAATCTTGACGAAATACAAAAATATAATCTTGACGAAATACAAAAATATAATCTTGACGAAATACAAAAATATAATCTTGACGAAATTCAAAAATATAATCTTGACGAAATACAAAAATATAATCTTGACGAAATACAAAAATATAATCTTGACGAAATTCAAAAATATAATCTTGACGAAATACAAAAATATAATCTTGACGAAATACAAAAATATAATCTTGACGAAATTCAAAAATATAATCTTGACGAAATACAAAAATATAATCTTGACGAAATACAAAAATATAATCTTGACAAAATACAAAAATATAATTGTGACGAAATACAAAAATATAATCTTGACGAAATACAAAAATATAATTGTGACGAAATACAAAAATATAATTGTGACGAAATACAAAAATATAATTGTGACGAAATACAAAAATATAATTGTGACAAAATACAAAAATATAATTGTGACGAAATACAAAAATATAATCTTGATGAAATACAAAAATATAATTGTGACGAAATACAAAAATATAATCTTGACGAAATACAAAAATATAATTGTGACGAAATACAAAAATATAATCTTGACGAAATACAAAAATATAATTGTGACGAAATACAAAAATATAATTGTGACGAAATACAAAAATATAATCTTGACAAAATACAAAAATATTTAAGTGACAAAATACAACAATATAATCTTGACAAAATACAAAAATATGATTGTGACGAAATACAAAAATATAATTGTGACGAAATACAAAAATATAATCTTGACAAAATACAAAAATATTTAAGTGACAAAATACAACAATATAATCTTGATAAAATACAAAAATATAATCTTGACGAAATACAAAAATATAATCTTGACAAAATACAAAAATATAATCTTGACGAAATTCAAAAATATAATCTTGACGAAATACAAAAATATAATCTTGACGAAATTCAAAAATATAATCTTGACGAAATACAAAATTATAATCTTGACAAAATACAAAAATATAATCTTGACAAAATACAAAAATATAATTTTGACTAAATACAAAAATATAATCTTGACTAAATACAAAAATATAATTATTGACGTCATGTGATCTCCTGTGCGTCACATGATTGGCTGAAAGTTTGATCCAGTAGCTCGGTGCTCTATTGGTCTTTAAAATTTAAAATTTACATTGAATTTAAAAGACTAGGAATTGAAAAATATTGAATTAGAAAATATAATTATTTGAATGTTACTATTCAATGACTTAAGGTTCCATTGAAATATGGTTTCATTTGGACGAAGAAGAAATTGTATAATGAAACCTCATCGACTCACGAGTCGTTAGGATTCTTCGACCTCACGTCATAGAAGTTTCTCTTCAGACGTCGACACAGACGTCTGCATCAGAAGCTCTAGATCAGTGATGGAGCCAAACATGGAAACAGCAGCAGCAGCAGCAGCAGGAAGCACCTGTGCAGAGGAGGGTGAGGAGGGTGAGGAGGGTGAGGAGGGTGAGGGGGAGAGGTTGACGTCCCACAGAGACGCTGCTATTGTGTTCGGCTGCTTTTTATAAGTAACCAGGAGAAAAGAACATTCCGAACAGGAAGAGTCTCGACACACTCGCGTACCAATTATGGTCTGGCCGGGGTCAACGGAGAGTCCACAACAAAACAAGAAGTTATTAAACAACAAGTGTAACTTTTTCAACACGTTGGAAAACACCAAACATATTCCAACACTTGCAGCCTGTAGATAGGCTTTAAAGCAGCTGTTGGTAGTTTTGTGTACCTTAATCTTTTTTTTAAACTAAAATAACATCAACTTAAAACTAGTTGAATGACTCATATACCGTGACTTGACGTTTTCTGTGTGTTTTTTATTTTCACTGTAAAAGTTCTTGATGGTGTGAACATGTTACATATCTACTGGTTGTGGTGGTGAGTTACGGTACAAAAACAAAGTTAAATTGTGATTTACAAAGTTATAATTCATATCATATTTCATTATCCACAATCTGAATCGCTTTAAAATACATATTTATCAAACTTTCTCACCGGGGCCTTGAGTTTGCAATGTGAGACTGAAGTGAAACCTCTCAGCTCTGCTGGTCATAATCTTTGTTATTGATATTATGATGACAGGATGATTGACACGTGGCCACAAACGTGGTTTTTGCAAACACTGATATAAGCATTTAACGTCGAGCTGTTTCTGTTTGTGTGCTTCACATGTCAAAACATATTCAGTGTCAAAATTTGAAATGTCAATAGATTCAGTGCAAGAAATTCACGGTTGAAATTCAGCGTGAACGTGCCGGCTGCTAGGGAGAAGCAACCGATGGCTGATGTCACGTCACGTGAAGGTCACAGGAAGTGGAAGTGGAGTCGACGCAACTGTCTGCTTGTGTTCGTGACGTCGAACGATAGACGCTCCACACGTTTCACATCGTAACGTTGAATTTTTACATTTGAAATTGTATTTGATTGAATAAGTCAATATTCACTGACATGACATGACGTGTATTTTAACAGTTTAATTGTGATATAATAAAAAAAATAGCCACAAAAAACAACAAACAAACATGTTTGTCAACAATGTTTTTTAATTCAAAATCTGACTTTGAATATGAAATTAATTCACTGTTAGAAATACTGGAGGCTTATGCTTGTTCTGTTTACTTTATTTGTGTGTTTTGAACATTGAATAGTATATATTACGCAACACATTGGGATTTTATTTTATTACACTGATTATTTTAACATTTCATTTTATATTGAATTTATTTACACTTAATATTTCTTTACGTTAAATATTTTAGAACATTTTATTGCACGTTGATTTTGACACTGGATTTATTCCTTGCATATAAACATTAATAAAGGGGGAAAAAAAACAACAGTGTTTGTGAATTGATGTTTTTCAAATTCAAAATCCGATTTTTGAGGATGAAAAAATTCAGTATTAGATATTCGTACCGAACGTCCGATAACAAACATTTATTCCCACGTCTTTTTTTACTTGATCTGCTTTCTTAACATTGAGTAGAAGATATTACGCAACACAATGTTGAATTTATGACATTAATTATTTTTACATTTTATTTACTTACAATTTTACAATATTTACCTGTGTTTTACACTGTATTATCTTGATCTTTTTAGTATATATTCTTTGAGTATTTTTTTTATTTTTTTCTATTGTTTAAGCGCTTTGTGACCCTGGTCTAGAAAAGCGCTATACAAATATAAATTAGTTCTTACAACAACAGTGTTTGTGAATTGATGTTTCTAAAACTCAATCCAAACTTCACACATGTTTACGTCCACAGAGCAATTTATGGATCAAATACAGTTTGACCTACAAATAACCTTGACTTGTCTCGACTGATAAAGTTGTCATTCCTGAACCAGGGAATCCTATCTTCAGTGACGTCAGACGACAACAACATCAACAACCGTCAGCTTGTTTACAGTCGCTCTCCGAAGACAATAATAAAGCAGGGGAAGAAGGTCGTCCTCGTCGTGATGTCACAGATTAAACCAGGCCAAGTGACGCACTGTCGCTCTAATCCCCCGACCAGTCTCTCTCTCTCTCTCTCTCTCTTGGTTCATTCATAAACCAGTGTTTCTTTCATCCACTGCACACACACATAACCCGAGCACACACACATGAAATCTTCTCGTTGATGAAGAACAACTGAAGATCAGAGGGATAAAAGAGAAACATTGAATGATTCTAGATGGATGGATAGATTTGTTCATTCATGTGTAGGATGAGACGAGTATCTTCAGCAGGTTCACTGTCAAACAACTAAAGCTGTGTCAGCATCAGACACAGTTATTCACAGGCTAACGATCAATGAATGTTATTATTGACAAGAGCTATATTTATAAATGTCACTTCGAGTCAGTTGAGTTCACTCACGGTGCTGCAGAGATCTTCAGATTAACCTCCATGAACTGATCGAGGTCTGAGACTTAAGATAATTTTTTAAGTTTAGTATTGACTCGACAAAAAGATTAAAGCCCACATGTGTGATTGGAGTCGATCCCAGCTCCTACGGGCGAGAGGCACGGGACACAAAGACACACAACCATTCACACACACACACTCATACCTACAGACAATTTCCCCAAATTCTCAATCAACCTGTATGTTTTTGGACTGTGGGAGGAAACCGGAGTGCCCAGAGTAAACCCACACAACACGGGGAGAACAAACAAACTCCAGGCAGAAATGTCACAAGTTCACACCCTCCTGACCTGGAAGAGATCAAACCACTGCACCTTCGTGAACCCTAGAGATATTTTTATTTTTTATTTTATTACTTTACAAGTGTAAGTAATACACAAACAAATGTCATGTTAACCAGGAGAATGAATTACGTGTCAAATTGAGGATTAACTGATAATTGTTGAATTGTTTCTTATCTTGTTTACAGTCCACGACAACAACATAAACATTTCAAGATCTACTTTAATCTTTGATCATCAGTTTGATAATATTAAAAAAAAAAAAATAGATTCAAGTTTAATATGTCTTATTAATACTGTTTACTTTAACACATGTATTTTTGCTTGATGATACAAAATCTCAATTCAATTAAATCTTATTAGATTCATTTAATTAAATTAACTTTATGTGAATGTACCACGACTTTAACTGTGTTGTGATACTCAAGTATTGACATTTAATATCTGAACCAACAGAATTAAAGTTAGTTTTTAATTTGTGTTTCATTTTAATTTTGTCTCAATTTTTTATTTAAATTTGCGGGTTTTACTGAGATTAACTGTCGGGTTTTTTTTTAGTTCCAGCTCAGCAGGGATTGGTCTGACTGACATCCAAATATGGTCATTTCCTCCTCTGTCAGATTATTAACATGACGAGCCGTCCGTCACTTGGACACAAAATGCACCAAATCCTGGGTCAGAGGATTATTCGTTTTTGTGGCTTGTAGCTGAGAGACTAAACTCAAATCACATTCCTCAAGCAAGTGATCGTCAATAAATCCAACATTTTTATATAAATTGAAATTAAATTATATTGAATATTGATTGAACACGTGAGTCAATATTTTCATCTTCTTTTCAAACCATTCACTTGGATGTTCAACTGAAGCAGATTCAATCTGTGACTCGAGTTGTGGGTCAATCCGACAGAACCTCTCCAGGAGTGATGGTCCATGATGTCGCTCGACTCCCCGACTAACGCCACGACTTCCTGTCTGTCAGACGACTCGTCTCGCATTCATCACATGATCACCTCCGCTGTGTCGGGACAGATTATCTCCTTCGCTCGGATTCTTTCAACAAACATAACAACGAAGAGTGTAAATAGATGATCTCTTAGAATAAATGTATTTTTATTTCATATTAAAAATAAAGACTCATTTTTACATGCATTGTGTTTTTATACTTTTTCGATAGTTCCTAAATTGAATCGGTAAATATTATTTTCATTTACTTCATCTTTAAAATGATGTCCTGTTACTGAGATGTGTTTAGTTATAAAATAACAATTTATTATATATAGAATGACATCATAGACAGGAGCCAAGGTCTCAAGCAGGCGTCACACTCAATGTGACTTTATTTTTTTATTTTTTTCGTTTCTATGTTATATTTAGTCCGTCAAGCTTTTGTTTGGTTTTTCTAACTGTTGTGTAATTTTAAACTTATATATATATATATATATATATATATATATATATATATATATATATATATATGTACCTGCTGGCGTAGCTCGTCAAAAACAGCTGTATGTTTGTATATCTTCAAGACCAGCGTCTAAATTCTGTAAATATTCAATTAAACAAGAAAACTGTTCATTGTTAATACAATACAATAACAATTCATGACATGTTTAATGTTTAATTCACCTGTAAAGAGTTCAAGAGTTAATTCTGATAACATGTTTGATAAAAGAAGAAATAATGAGTCATAATAAGTAACAGTTTCTTTTCATGTATTCAATATATTGAAAAGATAAATCACACCTGGTCATGATAAAACAAAAATAAAGAAGTACAAATGTTTAAAAGAAAATGTATGTGTATTTCTAAAATGGGTTATTTCTCCAAGAAAAGCTTCCTGGAATTACTAATACACATTATATAAAAACATGTTTGAATGCAGCGCATCGGATATTATTGAAACATCAGATATTATTTAAACATCAAATAATTAACCCCCTCCCCTCAAACTGTGTCACGCTTTATTATTTCACATTTCATTTTATATTAAAATTATTTATATTAACTTATCTTAGCTTGATTGAGTCTACTGACTCCTTTAAGAAACATCTTAAGACGTTTTTATTTGTTCTTTTCCTTGATTTTCTGGAACTCCTGTTGGGTTATCAGTTTTATCTTGATCTTTAAAGTAAATACTTTATTGAGTATTGTTTTGATTGTTTAAGCGCTTTGTGACCCTGGTCTGGAAAAGCGCTATATAAATAAAAAATACTTACTTACTTACTTATTAACTTATCATTAGTTTTTTATTATTATTGTTTTTGTTGTATGTTTAATCTTTAAGAATGTATGTAAGTTAGTGCTGAAATCATTAAAATTTCTTCAATAAGGTAAGAATGAATAATTCTTAAAAATACATAAATATAAATATGTTAACTGTTTTTTAAATGATCGTACAATTCTTAGCTTTGACTGTATTTTATTATTATTATATTTATAATAATATGTAATATTATTATTTTATATTGTATTACAGTATTTATTTTGATTATTTTTTATGAAAGATTGCTGTATTTGCTGTGGATAATTTGGAAAAAAAACAATTTCCCGAAGGAGACCTCCTTAGGGATCAATAAAATTCTACCTAACCTAACCTATTCACTATGCGCTGGATTTCCACAATAACGCAATAATAAACAGATGATATTTTATCTTTAATTAGCGACATGAGAGGATGAGAAATAACAGTTCAAACAATAAAAGGTCTCATATTTTCCGTGTCATCATCTCAAGTGAAATCCTAGAATATGTTTTCCACTGAATGGGGCGCGTCATCGCTGTGGGCGTGTCCTGCCTCGTCAGCCACGCCTCCCCGATGCCCAAATATGGTCCGCGGCGTCACCCACCGGAGGTGCCATTCCCTTAAAACTGCTGCGTAGGATTCCCTGGAAGGAAATGTAGCCTCAGACGCTCTCTTCACTCCCGCGTTCAGGGATCAACGAACCATCCTCTCGTATCTCCAGGCAATAATCGACATGAAGGTCTCCAGCCTCGACTCCCGCCGCCTGCGGAAGATGCTGCGCACGGAGCGCGGGACCTGCCTGGTCGTGGACTGTCGCTCCTACTTGTCCTTCTGCGGCTCCAGCATCCGGGGATCCGTCAACGTCAACCTCAACTCGGTGGTGGTCCGGAGGTCCCGCGGAGGACCCGTGCCGCTGCAGTTCATCATCCCGGACGAGGACGCCCTGATCCGCCTGAAGCAGGGACGCGTCTCGGCGGTCGTGGCTCTGGACGAGAGGACCCCCCACTGGCAGAAGCTCAAGAAGGACAGCGTGGCTCAGATGGTCATAGACGCGCTCACGCACCTGGGGAGTGGAACCCGCGTCTGCTTCTTGAAAGGTGAGAGGAAAAATCTTAAAAAATGATTTTTTATTATGGTGCTTCAGAGTTCGATGGGTCCAGACTTAGATACGGTGATACATGGAGAGAATGAGTCAGTTCTGGTTCAGAAGGTTCATCATCCAGTGAATCAACTCATGTCACCAGCAAACACTCCTCAGCATCCTGTCTTAAAGGATTAACCTCGTTCATATAAACACTCTCAGGCTTCATAAGCAGATCAGGGTCTTGGATATTTCTCAAGTCTCGATCGGATGGAATTATTTTAAATCCCACGTTTTTGCTGCTGCTTTTCAGGTGGATACGAGAACTTCCACTCCCAGTACCCTGACCTTTGCACCGAGGTGAAGAACGTCGACCAGAGTGGAAGTGAAACCGAGAAGCGAGTCATCGACCACAAGGGGAAGCTCTCAAGAAACAAACCAGATTACGATCAGGTACGACCCACACCCACAGACACCCACACACACACACACACACACACAAACACACACACACTGTGATGACACCCTGCTGACATCACATGTGTTGAAGCGACTCAAAAGATATCTTTGTTCCTCATGAGAAGAGTTTGAGGTTTCACTGGAACAGGATGTTCTGTCCACGGGTGATGACGCTCCTTCTCAAGTCCAATTCTCCTCCGCGCTCCTCAGGGTACACCCGTGGAGATCCTGCCTTTCCTCTACCTCGGCAGTGCCTACCATGCCTCCAGGCAAGACTATCTCAGTGACCTTCACATCACGGCCTTGCTCAACGTGTCCCGCCGGGACCAGCGGCCCGGCAGAGGCGGCTTCCAGTACAAGTGGATCCCGGTGGAGGACAACCACATGGCAGACATCAGCTCGCACTTCCAGGAAGCCATTGAGTTCATCGGTGAGTTTCCTTCTTCCTTTGAAACAGGAAGTGAATGAAAGAGTGGCTGGACAAAGGGTATTCGAGTTTACTATGAGTATACTTTTATACTCGGATTGAAGTCTACTTTTGACATAATCTACTTGAAGTAAATTAAATATTTTCAAGTACTTCAAGGACAGTATACAACTGTTTCCTTTGAGGATGTGTATTATTGTGGTTATTCTGTTTAATGAAGTCCAATTTACCACTGTTCATGGAAGTACCTACCAAGTGTATACCTAGTACACCGGTAGCATAACGATGAGTGTACTTGTATTTATCCTTTTGTAAACTTAAAATGTTTCAATCTAGTCTGTGGAAGTATCAAATTGGTATAATACAAGTACATGTACCTTAGTATACTTAAGTGCACTTGATAAAACTAATTTCAAGTATCTTACTTTTTTCTTTTCTAAACTGTGTTATTGTGGTTATTCTGTTATATGTGGAGGAAATTTACTGTGAATTTACAGTGATGTATTGATGAATACATCAATAAACTAAATATAATTGAAGTAGCCTGTACTTCACTGAACTAAATTAAATAAATGTATACTTCAATAACAAGAAGTATATACCCAGTACATTGGTATTGTAAAGAATTGTACACTTTATGTTTACTTTTTTTTAAACTAAACTATAGACTCTGAGTACACCAAGCACACTGGTAGTATAGAGATACTTATACTTGAAATGATACTTCTGTAAACCTAAAATATTTCAATTTAGTCTGTAAAAGTATCAAGTCATATAATATAATTTAAGAAGATAAACCGCAGTATACTCGCTATACTTCTACTTAAGTACACTTTATGAAATTAATTAAGTATACTACTTTTGTCTTTTGTCAACCTGTGGCAAATATTGAATTGGGTTTTTCTGTTAAACGTAGCGCAATTTACTGTACATTCACTTTACAGTGAGTAGTACATCATAAACGGTGGTACATACAAAGTATTCTAATTCTCGCTCTGGTTCTCCTTGAGCTCGTCTAAACTCGGACGGGTATTTTAAAACGGCAGCTAGAAATAAGCACCTGTCACCTGCAGCCAAGTCCAAGTCATTAGGAACCTTCAGGTCTAATCACTTCAACTTGATCGCCTTCCTCCTCCAACCCCCACACATCCTGGTCATTCAGGATTTTCTCCCCCCTCCTCCCCCCCCCCGGTCCTCGCCCGGTCTTAACTTGAAAGACCCCTGCAGGCAGATACTGTGGCGGGTGTGGTCAGGCGGGATGACAAGTCTATGTTTAGTAATAGGCGGGTGGAGGACGTGGGAGGACTGATGCACTCATGACTGCTGAGTGGAAAATAAGAGCTCCACGTCTGGCTGGTGGGAATCGATGAGGGCCCGTGGACGTGCTTAAGAGGGTGTGTGGGCGAGGAGGGCATTGTCGCGTTAAAGCAGGCCCAGAATAAAAAAGAAAAAAGGTACACAATGAGCTGCTAATAATAGTCGGGCACAGGCTGGACTCACCCCGGAGTGACCAGCGTCTCTGGAGGTTGTTTCAGGATCGTTTTTGTTTTTTTTGCTTTTAACATGTTTTTTTTTCCCTCGAATGACCTGATGATGTGTTTGGAAGTTTTATTGAAGGAATTTAACAATCAACAAAACTGTTTTCATTTGAAAGGTTAGGAATTAGAAAACATTGAATTGTATTATTTTTTTAATTATTGTAATAAGAATAATAAAAAATATTCATATTAATGATTTAAATAAAGCAAATTCAACCTTTCAATGTACAAAATATTAGATTCAGTGATTCAGTTATTCAATTAAAACCATTTAAATCTTTAAAAATAGAAAATGTTTGATTTGAATAAATAAACCATCAAGGCTAAACATGTAGTGAGATTAATTATCATAACAATAAAAAAAACTCAAAGTACATTAGAGGGGATCAGTACTAGTATAAAAACACAATATATATTTTTTTCAGATCGGATTCCAATACATTTATTTAATTCCATATTTTGTTCTAGCCTCACATTTATTTAATCTACATAATTCACTACTCTTTGACCTCATTTCTATCAAGGCTATTTCAAACTATTTCAGTCAGGCAGCAGGGGGCAGTAGCTTTAAAGAGGGTCCGCAAGTAATGAATGGATCCAGATGGTCATTTTGGAACATAATCTTCTCTAACCATTTGTCCACATTTTCTTTAAAAAAAAAAACATTTAAATGGGTGAATCTTCCGTTGAGATATTTTGACATATAAATGGTCAATAGTAACCTCCTTGGCTGAGGTAATTACAGGATTGTAAAGGATGTTATTGCATTGTTCGGAAGGATAACAATCATAAAAAAAAGAATACAATTAATCTGACGTCTTGACTCTCTTCTCTTCCAGATCAAGTCAAGCAATCGGGAGGAAAGGTTCTGGTCCACTGTGAGGCGGGGATCTCGCGCTCGCCGACCATCTGCATGGCCTACATGATGAGGACGCAGCAGATCAAACTGGACGCGGCCTTCGACGTCATCAAACAGCGGCGTGCCGTCGTCTCGCCCAACTTCAGCTTCATGGGTCAACTGCTGCAGTTCGAGTCCGAGGTTCTGTCCACACCACCGGCTGACGCCGCCACGCCGGAACCGGTCACTCCCTGCATCCCGGAATCCGCTTCCTTCTTCGCCAACGACTTCGCCACCACCTTCAGCACCAAAAACTTTGAGCCATCCGTTTTCACCTTCCCTACCTCTTGCCTGAAGTCTCCAGTGCACCACCCTTTGAAACTCAGCCCGATAACTGCACTGCCTTAAGACTGTAGTCTTACTTGAAGTAGAGATATGAACCTGTGCCTGGCGTTCAACCATCAGACGAAACACAGGTCTTAGTGGGTGTTTGAGCTTAGAAGTCTATGGATTCTATGAGGATGTTTTCTGTCCAAAAATAAAAGAATTAAAAACACAGCACAGTGATGAACTGCAATATACAAGCCTTAGGTTGACATTGTGATTTATACCCATTCACTAATGCAGTCTGGCATTTTCAACTTTATTTATTAAAAATGTGTCTTTGTGATTTTTACAGATCATGTTGATGTAATGTGGGTTTATTAAATGTTTTCACATTGAAAGTAAACTATGTTCTTGTGTCCTTATTAAGGCTAATTTATTTGTATTAGCTTCAGGCTATTTTAAGAGCCTAAAACTATATGTTTGCTTCTCCTGTTCTTTAGTAAATAGTCTAATAGAAATTAAAGGCAAAAACGTATTTGGCGTAAAACCTTTTAGTTATTACATGCTTGAGACGTTTTCCACATATTTTTTCTTGGTTTGGTCTGATAATCGATATAATATTGACCTGCCTCAACAACATCTTTTAATAAATAATAATAATCACCATGTTTTTCCTCTAAATCATTCAGGATTTCTTTTCCAATGAAAATATTAAAATATTAAACTAATAATATAATCTTTTTGAAGACAAGAAGTGAGTTCCATGAAAACATAATTTCATATTTTAACAATGAAACGATAATTACATTTTCATCTTCATCGACCTTTTAAGCCTGTATTTAAAAAACGATGCAACAGCGACCCCTGAAGTATTGTTGGCTAATCTCGTTAAAAAAAGAAAGAAAAGAAAACATCCAACATAAATATAGAGTTCCCAATAAAGTGATACACACGTCAAATATATATACATGGTGTTGATTCATTCAATATATATATTATCTCAGATCTTTTTTAACGTTGATTTCCGATCGTTTTCTGTTGTTTGGCGCCCAGAAAACAGACACTGGGTTGTACTATTATCTTAAGAAAGGGGTGGTAAAATATGAACTGTTGTCGATACTCACACTCAAAGTACGTGTCCTCAAGTAACGTTTTCTAGTAAATGTAAATTTCAAACGGGTTAAGGAATGTCGCCGTAATTATGTCGACATTGTCTGAAAATCGCGAGTTATGTACCCAACAAGCGGATCCGTCTCCACGTCATGGTACGGTCCGTGCAAGCCCGCCCCCCGCCGCCATTTTTCGATGTTATTTTTCTCCAGCGCACTTTATTTCGCCAAATTTGAATGAAATCATTTTTTCTACATAATAATCCGCTTTGGTTAAAACATCTCGGTCGCCTCCATTGTTTGGAGTGGCTGGAATTCTCCTAGTTCAGCCGGAGGAGACAACGGGCCGCCATGTACATCAAACAGGTAAAGCTAGCGATGGTTGTCGACTGGAGATCCGAACCAAAGTAGCTTAAATGTGAAGGACGCGCACGCGTGCGCGCGTTATATCACCTTTTAAACACGTTTTTTGTATTAAAACGTGCAGACAAACCATGCAAACATCCACACTTTATATCAACAAGCTCTATCAGCCACCGCATTATGCTAAGCTAATGCTAACACCAAGCTAGGTGTTGTGCAGCTGCATAAAAACTACACTTAAAGGGTCACGTTGGAACAATAAAAAGACCCCGTTGAGTATTTTAGCATTATTTTTTATTTACTCCAACTTAGACCATTCGCCCCTACACGAACTGCTTGATGACATAATCGACAATAATGTACATAAAAGCTAATATGAATAGTATTTATACCGACACAGATTAATAGCATAACTTTGTTATTTATCTTGTAACATATTGTGGAGCTGCTGAACCGGGAATTTCTCTGTGAGATGAATAAAGTATCTATCTAGCAGATAATAACGGTTAACGTCACATTCTACTGGACACCAAGAATAATCTCAACAACTTTAATAAACGTGTTCATATGTACTGCCTTTCTGGAACTACTGTTGTGTTATCAGTTTTATCTTGACCTTTAAAGTATATACTTTATTGAATATTGTTTTGATTGTTTAAGCACTTTGTGACCCTGGTCTGGAAAAGCGCTATACAAATAAAAATTACTTACTTACTTACTTGTAGGATTTGATCGAAGAAATTAGACGTTATGTGTTAGGATTTTACTACAGTTTATTACTAGAAGCCTTTTGGGTTAAATAGTAATGAACAATAATAATCAATAATAAGTCCAATTACCGACCAAATCCAGCAATATTTTTAACCTTCACGACAACCTCCAGAGGGATCAATAAATTTGATCTAACTAGTTTTCTGTCTTGTAGGTCATCATCCAAGGATTCCGGAGCTACCGGGACCAGACGGTTGTCGACCCTTTTAGTCCAAAGCATAATGTCATTGGTAAGTAATGGTTGATACAAATGCAAATAAAGCGGTTAAGATGACCTTTTGTGTAACTTTGGTAAACGCACTGGGATCAGAAGAGACATTTCTAGTTACATCTACTTTAAACGATTAAATACTTTTCCTAAATGAAGCCTATTTATTCATTTGAATTCTTCAAAAACTGTCTTCTTTTACTTTTTTTCATGGATTTCATGTACATCTAATACAAATGTTTGTTCTTCTATAGTTGGAAGAAATGGATCTGGAAAAAGTAACTTCTTCTATGGTGAGTTATTATAATTATGTCTAACATAAATACTTATAACCAAGAGTATAAACGCACCAATTAAACAAACCTGTGTTCTTGTTTTTCTTCAGCCATTCAGTTTGTTCTCAGCGACGAGTTCAGCCATCTACGACCTGAACAGCGACTCGCTCTGCTCCATGTGAGTAGAAGAGCATTTCAAATATGTTTTGTTTTTTTAGGTCTCATTTAAATGTGTAGCTCTGTTAAAATCTTTTCTTCTTCTGTTTCTTCTTCTTTAGGAGGGAACTGGACCTCGTGTTATTTCAGCCTTTGTGGAGATTATATTCGACAACTCTGACAACCGTCTCCCGGTAAGAAGAAACTTATTTGCCAATGTCTCTCATTGTTGCTGTGCATTAATTATATTTTGTTTTACTGGTTGTTAAAAGTGCAACTATATACATTTACATACTGTTTATACCGAACACTATAGTGTTTTGTGGAATTGTACATTTTTCCAATAATATATATTGAATATATTTTTGTAGGGATCGTTGTATAAATAAAAAGATTTGGACTTAAATAGTATAAGATAGTGAATATCTTACGTGTGGTTCTTATTTTGGACAATTGATTTAATGATCGCCATCTGGTTGCTTCAACGACACAACGTACATTTTGTTTTAAACTTTGAGTATCACAGCTGCTTCATGAATGTTCCGAAACCACCCATTTTCTTGTGAACAATGGGTGATGTTTTCTGCTTCAGATCGACAAAGAAGAAGTTTCTCTTCGGCGTGTTATCGGGGCAAAGAAAGATCAGTATTTCTTGGACAAGAAGATGGTGACGTATGTATTGGACCGTCTGGTTGAGGCTCCCGACTTCACCAGGATTACTAACTAAGTGAACTGTGTTTTGAATAATATGAAATGTATAGGAAAAATGATGTCATGAACCTCCTGGAAAGTGCTGGCTTCTCCCGCAGTAACCCGTACTACATAGTAAAACAAGGAAAGGTGAGCTGCTGCCCTGTTTGTCACATTTATTCCATATTATTTGTATCGTTTTTTTTTAACAAACTTGTTCTTGTAGATCAACCAAATGGCCACAGCACCTGACTCTCAGCGTCTGAAACTGTTGAGGGAAGTTGCCGGAACACGAGTGTATGATGAGCGCAAGGAGGAGAGCATTTCTCTCATGAAAGAGACGGGTAATCATTTTTGTTTGAGCTTTCCAAAAATGTACTTTTCTCATTTTGTCTTGACTCTTTTTGTGTTAATCAGAGGGTAAAAGAGAGAAGATTAACGAGTTGCTGAAGTACATCGAGGAGCGTCTGCACACCCTGGAGGATGAGAAGGAGGAGCTGGCTCAGTACCAGAAGTGGGACAAGATGAGAAGGGCTCTTGAATACACCATCTACAACCAGGAGCTGAATGAAACCCGGGCCAAACTGGATGAGGTATCACAAAAAATACAAGTTGTTATGGCTTTATTAGTATGTTTGATTATTTTTGCCAAAAGTTATGGTAAAGTTTGTAAATATCTACACTTACAAGTTAATGTGATGAGGTTGTAATAAACTGAATAAAACGTTTCTGCAGTTCATTTTCTTCATGCTTAAGTTGGCACTATTGTTTATGTATGTTGTTGTGGTGCTAATGTCTTAATTAAAATATATTATCCTCATGAACGTGATGTAAAGACCTTTATAAAAGGTTGTGAACTGCATATTTGCTTTCTTTATTTTTTGTTACCTTCCCAGGTTTTGTTATGATATCATATCATATTTCATAGAATCTTTCTGTCTTTTGTTTTAGTTGTCCAGCAAAAGAGAGACCTGCGGAGACAAGTCCAGACAACTGCGTGATGCTCAACAAGATGCTAGAGACAAAGTAGAGGTAAAAAAAAGTGATTCATTGTCTTTTAATACAACACTTATACTTACAGTTTTCTTAGAGTGGGTGACACTCGTATCTATGCAACGATGTTATCTCTGAACTGTTTTTATCCCAAAATCAATTCTGTATAGGAGACGGAACGTGTCGTGAGGGAGCTGAAGTCTAAGATCTCAGCCATGAAGGAGGAGCGAGAGCAGCTATCAGCCGAGCGTCAGGAACAGATCAAGCAGAGGACCAAACTGGAACTGAAGGCAAAGGACCTCCAAGATGAATTGGCAGGAAACAGCGAACAGAGGGTATGAAAATCCTCTGAACAAACATCCCTCCCTTGCTCCACCTAACATCTGCTATTATTGTGTCATGGGTATTTTTAAGAACATTTTCATCAATCTGTTGTTTCTCAAATCACCATCCACACTTCAAATATATAATCGTTTGAAAACATTCTCTTGTCACCTGAGCCTAAATCTCTGACCTCCACCCAGAAACGACTGCTGAAGGAACGTCAAAAGCTCCTGGAGAAAATCGAAGAGAAGCAAAAGGAGCTTCAGGAGACGGAGCCCAAATTCAACATGGTGAAGGAGAAAGAGGAGAGAGGGATCTCTAGGTACAAATGACTCACTCACATCTGCTACTGTTGACTCGTGCAATGTGTGTGCGAGTGTGCTGGTTTGATGGGAGCTTCTTAAAGGCTTCTTCAAGTTGAAGGTATTCACTAAAAACGTTTGACCTTGATAGGCTGGCCCAGGCGACTCAAGAGAGAACAGACTTGTATGCCAAGCAGGGACGTGGCAGTCAGTTCACGTCCAAAGAGGAGAGAGACAAGTGGATTAAGAAAGAGTTGAAGTCTTTGGACCAAGCAATCAACGATAAGAAGAGGCAGATTGCAGCAATCAACAAAGACCTGGAGGACACGGAAACCAACAAGGAGAAGAACCTTGAGCAGTATAGTGTAAGAAACTCTTACTTTATTGTTTATTTTTTTATTTCATTTTTAGCATTTTTCTTCTTTCTTAATCTCTTAAAATTGTTTATTTTTTTATTTTTTAGAAACTGGATCAAGATCTAAATGAAGTCAAGACCCGTGTTGAGGAGCTGGACAAGAAGTACTATGAGGTCAAGAACAAAAAGGATGAACTGCAGAGCGAACGAAAGTAAGACGAAAATCTCTTCTATCCCAAGTTGATGCATCATCAGACAAATAAACACTTCCCTTGCTCTGAACGATAATAAAAGCTGCTCTTATTAAAGTCTTAATTGAATAGTTACACACATTCTCATGTCTCTCCGTGGTCGTGCAGCTACCTGTGGCGTGAAGAGAACGCCGAGCAGCAGGCACTGGCCGCCAAACGTGAGGACCTGGAAAAGAAGCAGCAGCTTCTGCGAGCAGCCACAGGAAAAGTCAGTGTTTTTTTGTTTTAATATTAGTGTCCCTTTGGTGTGTTCTGTAGCAGAAAGTGCTTGATATCATGTTGTTTTCAGGCCATTCTGAACGGAATCGACAGCATCAACAAAGTCCTCGAGCATTTCCGCCGCAAAGGCATCAACCAGCATGTCATCAATGGTTACCATGGCATCGTCATGAATAACTTTGAATGTGAGCCTGCGTTTTACACCTGTGTGGAGGTGACAGCTGGTACCAGGTATGGCCTCTTGTTTTCAAATGTATTAAAACTCTATTAAGAGTAGGCGTGCACACATGCATGTATTTGTAGTTCACTAGTTTACAGGTCTATTTTTTGGAAGAAACTTGACTGAAACTAGCTTTGTAATGTGTCAAGATTTAGAGACTAATGTTACTTCAGAGAAACACCATCTATTTTTTTAAATACAACAAATTTAAGACCGTTTTATTATATTTTTGTAGTTTTATTTTAAACTAGGCAATCTAGTTAAATCTAAGAGAAAACCAACCGTGTGTGTAAAATGTATTGTTGTGAAATACCTTCATGATTTACTATATTTCTCATATATGTGGCTGGTTGTTAGTTTTCTAATGTCGTTACTCGTCACCCAGATTGTTCTACCACATTGTGGAGACGGACGAAGTCAGCACCAAAATCCTGATGGAGTTCAACAAAATGAACCTGCCAGGAGAAGTTACATTCCTGCCTCTGAGTAAGCTGGACGTCAGAGACACAGCCTACCCCGAGACCAACGTAAGCACACACTCAGGTTTATGAAAGTGGGGGGAGGGGTGCCGCTTTTGAAGTCTCGATCATAATCCTTCCTTGCCCCTCAAAAGGATGCCATACCTATGATCAGCAAGCTGCGCTACAGTCAGACCTTTGACAAGGCCTTCAAGCATGTGTTTGGAAAGACTCTGATCTGTCGCAGCATGGAGGTTTCCACTCAGCTGGCCAGAGCTTTCACAATGGACTGCATCACGCTGGAAGGTAAATGAGTGGAATAGAAGGGTCACCGTTGGCAAGTGTTGGTTCTGACAACATGATCTCAAGGTGACCAGGTGAGCCATCGGGGAGCCTTGACCGGTGGTTACTACGATACCAGGAAGTCTCGTCTGGAGCTACAGAAGGACATGAGGAAGGCGGAGGAAGAGCTGGCGGAGCTGGAGGCCAAACTCAACGAGAATCTGCGTCGAAACATTGAACATATCCTTTTCTTTAACAAGCGTTTACTTAAGCTGGATGAAAGTTGTGTGTCTATGTTGTCGGTGTAGCAGGAGTAAAATATGCAGTGTCAGGGGTATATAAAGCTATATTACAATATTTGTATTCTCAATACAGTATCTATATTCAATAGCAATATATCGATATTTAATCATTTTTTATTCAAAGCTATATTATGTTTTTATTGCAACAGTGTGTGTATAAAAGATAATCATTCACATACATGTTACTCCAGGTTGTTAATGCACTTCATCGTTAATATAAGTTTACATTTGTTCATATTTGGAGAAGCACTTTCACATTTGATTAGAAAAAAAAATTTGCTCATTTCTTTGTTTTGAAAGCCAGAGAAAGTGTTTTTTTGATGGGTATCTTATCGACGGATTCTTGACGATACACAGCCCTAGTCAGGAACATGGATTTTCATGAGATGATTGTCACTCAATTATCTTCAATATTAGGTCACCAGTGTCAGGTTATTGGAAAAAATGAGGGGGATGGGGTCAAGGAAAAAGTTTGAGAATGACGTGCCGCGGGCGTGGGTTAATGTGCACACCTGTTGAGTCGTGTTCCAGTGGGCAGAGGCGGATGACTGAGCTCGTGGTTCGGCCATCAGTCATGCACCGGTGAGTCACCGGGGAGAACAATTATTTCAAGGCTCTTGTTTTTCACTTTACACTAGAGACCTCACGCGTCACTTCTTCTAGGTTTTAACACCATTTTACCTGAGGAAAAAGATCTCCCTAGAATAGAGACTCTGGGTTTGTCACAATATTCAAACGTTCAACTGAATAGCGATACCATGAGGATGGAAAAAGACTCGCAATTAATTTAAAATAAATCATTTTAGAGAAAAAATAACCTGTTACAACATGTTACCATTAACAGAAACTTGAAAAAACTGCTACTATGATAAACAAGTTTCAGGTCTGAGGTGCAGAAACAACTTTATGGTGTCAATACTTTTGAAAATGAGAATCGTGTCTGGGTACAACATTTTGGTATCAATACTTTTTTGACTTTCGATACAAACGTAATAGAGACAACATAAGGAAAGAAATCATGACCAGCTTTTCCATAACGCATCTCTTGATATCTTGGTACAAAATCCATATTCTACTGTTTCATATTCCTTGACCGCTGCCTTCACGCATCAACAACGAGATCGACCAGCTGATGAACCAGATGCAGCAGATCGAGACACAGCAGAGGAAGTTCAAGGCGTCTCGGGACAGTATCCTGTCGGAGATGAAGATGCTGAAGGAGAAACGGCAGCAGTCGGAGAAGACGTTCATGCCCAAGGTGAGTCTGCGGAAGTTTCCGTCCCGTCACATTACTGAAGGGGGTTCGCTAAGATAATTTTTTCTCCTCTGCCGTCCAACCCAGCAACGGAGTCTTCAGAGTCTGGAGGCCAGTCTCCACGCCATGGAGTCCACCCGGGAGTCTCTGAAGGCTGAGCTTGGGACAGATCTGCTCTCTCAGCTGAGCCTGGAGGACCAGAGGCGCGTGGACGACCTCAACGACGAGATCCGTCAGCTCCAGCAGGTCGGTTTCATGGCAGAGACGGGTTATAATCCATTTAACTTGTGAAGTTTCAGAACACAAGAACACACAATATAGCAGATGATTTTTTTTTTTTTACTGTCTCTAATTGACCGGCTGCTCTCTGAATCAAATCCCACTTGTCCTCCGTCCCACACAACATCTCCACCTCCACACCACTCATCCTTTAATGCTCTGCTCGGCTGTGAGAGAGTGGGGCGGCACTACAGAACATCTTGTGTTTACAATATCAAATGTTGTTTTTGTTCCCGGGATAAGATTTACATGCATATAGAAGCTAAGTCACCACAAACTGGGGAAAAAAAAACCATTGAACGGTTGTGATCACTTTAAAAAAGTCAATGCTGTTCATTTTCTTCTGCAGGACAACAGGCAGCTGCTGAACGAGAGGATCAAGTTGGAAGGAATCATGACCCGAGTGGAGACGTACCTTAATGAGAACTTGAGGAAACGACTTGACCAAGTAGAGCAGGTAAACTGTTCATATCAAAAAAAGACAAAGTGGAACTTTCAACTGTCTGAATGTGTCTTTAGCCCTATTCGCACGGGACGAGTATTACCTTTGGACCTCGGTGTTTTGTAAATGACCTCCTCTGTGTTTTTTTTAAGTGCATTCACACGGGATAAGCGACGTCTCTAAACTAGAGATACAGATTTAAAAAGCAATTACTGAAAGAGAAAGTTAGTGTAACCAAGAGTTCTTCTTTTAGAGAAGTTAAAGTGTATTTTCTTTTGTTTCTTAACTTAATTTGTGCAGATGCTCAACAGCGAGCACATAAATTTGCCCCAACATTATTCTTACAGAAGAGACACAGTCTGTTACAGTAGTTTAACCGGTTGTATTCGTGTGGGAAACAACGAGGCTGGAACTTAGTTTGTAGCTTTGCAGCGCGCACGTCTTCTTTACTTTCGTCATGTGGAACACACGTCCAACAACAACAAACTCGATCTTATTCCTTTTCAACCCTTTCAAAATAAAACGGCGGAAGTAAATATTAAATGGCGAGTGCCTAGAAGTCCGTTACAGTGACATATATGCCGCATTCAGAATTACAAACACAGACATTTGGATTCACACGGGACTAGTATTATCGCCCGACGAATGTCCGACAGTCGGTAATTTGAGTTATTACATTAAAAATCAGACATTCACAGAGGATTAAAACTAGGACATTCTCCGCAATTATAACAGATTACCAGAGGTCCCCGGGTAATGCTTGTCCGGTGCCAATCGGACATTTGATACATTGTCCATGAATTGTGAATCTTTCTCACGTTTTCTCGTCCTCCACCTGTTTTCCTGTATCTCGTCACGCAGGAGCTCAACGAACTGCGCGAGACCGAGGGGGGGACGGTGCTCACGGCCACCACGTCAGAGCTGGACGGCATCAACAAACGTGTCAAAGACACACTGTCTCGATCAGAAGGTAGAAAACTCACAACGCGCATGAGGTTTTAACGATGAGAAGAAAAAACCCAAAACAGCCGAGTATTTGCTGCCATCTGCTGGACACATCATCTTCCTGCACTGGACAAATGGACAATGAAAGTGATGAGAACGTTTGACCAGCTATGTAATAATGCAGCACAAAACGAGTCCTTGTTGAAACGTTTTTTTAAAAGGCAAAATGTATCTATTAGTATTCAAACAACAACGTAAAGACTAAAAGACTAAAAAGGTCCCTTTTTTCTATCATTTTCTTGAATGTATCATTTGATAACTGATGACTATTCAAGAAAAAGTGAAGGAAAACCTTCACCAGTTTCTTTTTGCTTCTCAAGACCTGGACGCTCTGGTGGACAAGACGGAGGGCGAGATCAAGGACCACATCAAGAGCATGGAGCGTTGGAAGAACATCGAGAAGGAGCAGAACGACGCCATCAACCATGACACCAAGGAGCTGGAGAAGATGACCAACAGACAGGGCATGTTGCTGAAGAAGAAGGAGGAGTGCATGAAGAAGATCCGAGAGCTGGGCTCGCTGCCTCAGGAGGCCTTCGAGAAGTATCAGACCCTCACACTGAAGCAGGTACATGTTCATGTTCCTATATTGATGAGCATGATCATGGGTTCTATTTTCAAAAAAACCTCCCTCATCTTCTGACGTTCCTCTTCACAGTTGTTCCGTAAACTGGAGCAGTGCAACACGGAGCTGAAGAAGTACAGCCACGTCAACAAGAAGGCTCTGGACCAGTTTGTGAACTTCTCCGAGCAAAAAGAGAAGCTCATCAAGCGCCAGGAGGAGCTCGACCGAGGCTACAAGTCCATCATGGAGCTCATGAACGTGCTGGAGCTGCGCAAGTACGAAGCCATCCAGCTGACGTTCAAACAGGTCGGTGCCTCCTAGAGGTCGGGAAGGATCAGTTGTTTCGTTACAGCCTGACTCCAATCAAACCATCTTGTCTTCTCAGGTGTCCAAGAACTTCAGCGAGGTGTTCCAGAAGCTGGTCCCCGGAGGTAAAGCCACGCTGGTCATGAAGAAAGGCGACACCGAAGGGAGTCAGTCTCAGGATGAGAGCGAGGGCGGCGGCGACAGCGAGAGAGGATCTGGGTCACAGAGCAGTGTTCCTTCGGTCGACCAGTTTACTGGAGTCGGAATCAGAGTAAGAAACTGTTTTCTTTCATTCATCGTTCACATGGTTTTTGTCACAAATTTTGCATTTTTACCTTTTTTTTAAATAGTAAGTAAGTAAGTAATATTTATTTATATAGCGCTTTTCCAGACCAAGGTCACAAAGCGCTTTAACAATCAAAACAATACTCAAAAAAAGTAAATACTTTAAAGATCAAGATAAAACTGAGAACAACACAGGAGTTCTAGAAAATCAAGGAAAAGCCTGAACAAATAGAAACGTCTTAAGATGTTTCTTAAAGGAGTCAGTAGATCCATCAAGCCTTGATTCCCGTTTTTTTTTTTACTACAGTTGAAAATTGTTTGATTATAGTTGAAAATTGTTTGTTTGATTATAGTTGAAATTAAAGTTGAAAATTGTTTGATTATAGTTGAAAATTGTTTGATTATAGTTTAAATTATAG
The DNA here is from genome assembly GCF_982586985.1 of Callionymus lyra. Classification (NCBI taxonomy): domain Eukaryota; kingdom Metazoa; phylum Chordata; class Actinopteri; order Syngnathiformes; family Callionymidae; genus Callionymus; species Callionymus lyra. The sequence goes on along the minus strand of NC_141818.1, from coordinate 42,417,331 downwards.
TTGAAAATTGTTTGATTATAGTTTAAATTATAGTTAAAATTGTTTGATTATAGTTGAAATTATAGTTGAAAATTGTTTGTTTGATTATAGTTTAAATTAAAGTTTAAAATTGTTTGATTATAGTTGAAATTATAGTTGAAAATTGTTTGATTATAGTTTAAATTACAGTTGAAAATTGTTTGATTATAGTTTAAATTATAGTTGATAATTGTTTGATTATAGTTGAAAATGGTTTGATTATAGTTTAAATTACAGTTAAAAATTGTTTGATTATCGTTGAAAATTGTTTGATTATAGTTTAAATTATAGTTGAAAATTGTTTGATTATAGTTTAAATTATAGTTGAAAATTGTTTGATTATAGTTGAAAATTGTTGAAAATGGTTTGTTTATAGTTGAAATTATAGTTGAAAATTGTTTGATTGATTATAGTTGAAAATGGCTTGATTATAGTTTAAATTATAGTTGAAAATTGTTTGATTGATTATAGTTGAAAATGGTTTGATTATAGTTTAAATTATAGTTGAAAATTGTTTGATTATAGTTTAAATTAAAGTTGAAAATTGTTTGATTATAGTTGAAATTATAGTTGAAAATTGTTTGATTGATTATAGTTGAAAATGGTTTGATTATAGTTGAAATTATAGTTGAAAATTGTTTGATTATAGTTGAAATTATAGTTGAAAATTGTTTGATTGATTATAGTTGAAAATGGTTTGTTTATAGTTGAAATTATAGTTGAAAATTGTTTGATTATAGTTGAAATTATAGTTGAAAATTGTTTGATTATAGTTGAAAATAGTTTAAAAACAATAGCTAAGACAACTTCAGAGAAAAGACAGGAAACCAAGAAAGACACTCTGATCGGGTCCATGTGTCTCTGCAGGTCTCCTTCACTGGAAAACAGGGTGAGATGAGGGAGATGCAGCAGCTCTCTGGAGGACAGAAGTCTCTGGTGGCGCTCGCTCTGATCTTCGCCATCCAGAAGTGCGACCCCGCACCGTTCTACCTCTTCGACGAGATCGACCAGGCGCTGGACGCGCAGCACAGGAAGGCCGTGTCTGGTGAGAATCAAAATCCTTCGACCCGTCGTAACGAGTACAATCCAGCCCTGAACGTGTCGTCTCCTGCAGACATGATCGTGGAGCTGGCGGGACACGCCCAGTTCATCACCACCACCTTCAGACCCGAGCTGCTGGAGTCGGCCGACAAGTTCTACGGCGTCAAATTCAGAAACAAGGTGAGCGTCCGTCCGACCGGAAACCCGCCGCCGTCACAAACACCTGCTCACGACTCTGTCCATGTGTCCTCCAGGTGAGTCACATCGACGTGATCACGGCGGAGCAGGCCAAAGACTTCGTGGAGGACGACACGACCCACGGCTGAGGACCTGCTGCGTGTTTTAACATGGTTTTCTAGAAGCACCAGAGCTTAAACCTGACGCTTGTAAATACTAGTTTCTGTCCACGTTTTATAGTGTTCACGTTTTTTCTATCCCCAACAATACTGTCTCCATTTTTTTAATGATATAATCCTTTTCAAACCTTTAACTTGTTCAAAAGTTGTCCCACGATGGCGTTTATTTAGTTCAGTTTCAAGTGACGCGTCTTTCTTTCAATACAACAATTCTACTGTTCGCTGATGACTTGTGTGTGTGTTTGTGTGTGTGTGTGTCCGGACTTTTGTCAATGTTCGAGCATATGACATGTTTTTTTTTTCCAAAAGTAGAATAAAAAATAAATAATAATACTGTGTTTTGTTTACTAGTGTTGGCCACTAGGTGGCGTTAAGCTAACACATGGTCATGAGAGGAGTATCCACGGCGACCGTCAAAACAATCTTCTGTTTACGAATCAAATAACTTGATAATTAAGACAACTTTTCAATACTTTTTCTGATGATGAGTTTATGTTTCACACACTTGTGTTTGGAGCTTCTCTCCTGGTGCGAGCGTCTGTCGTGATGGTCGCTCTGGTCGCGAGAGGATTCTGCTGCAGATGCCAAGTGTCAGTAGTCCTGGTGTGATATTGACAGCTCACCTCATCATCCTGCGCTGCCTCCAGATTTGTGGCTTCGCCGCCGCAAGTCAACAAGTCCACGCACTCGGATCAACAGCCGGTGCTGTCGAGGAGTCCAGTCTTACATTGAAAGGAATGATTTCGTGTTTGAACCGATCACACTAAATTATACATATTAAGTATTTTTTACTAATGAATCAATTTAGTTAAATACAAATATAAGATTAAATTAAATTAATGAGTTTTGGACTTTATAAATAAACGTCTTTGATAAAAAACAAACAAAATGAGCAGAATATAAATTATTATAGTTTAAAATTGTTTGATTATAGTTTAAAATTGTTTGATTATTGTTGAAAATTGTTTGATTATAGTAAAAAAAATTGTTTGATTATAGTTGAACATTTTTTATTATAGTTGAAAATTGTTTGATTAAAGTTAAAAATTGTTTGATTACAATTGAAAATTGTTTGATTATAGTTGGAAATTGTTTGATTATAGTTGAACATTTTTTTATTTTAGTTGAAAATTGTTTATTGTTGAAAATGGTTTGATTATAGTTGAAAATGGTTTGATTATAGTTGGAAATGGTTTGATTATAGTTGGAAATGGTTTGATTATAGTTGGAAATGGTTTGATTATAGTTGGAAATTGTTTGATTATAGTTGAAAATAGTTTGATTATAGTTAAAAATTGTTTGATTATAGTTGAAAATGGTTTGATTATAGTTGAAAATGGTTTGATTATAGTTGGAAATGGTTTGATTATAGTTGGAAATGGTTTGATTATAGTTGGAAATGGTTTGATTATAGTTGGAAATTGTTTGATTATAGTTGAAAATGGTTTGATTATAGTTGGAAATGGTTTGATTATAGTTGGAAATGGTTTGATTATAGTTGGAAATTGTTTGATTATAGTTGGAAATTGTTTGATTATAGTTGAAAATTGTTTGATTATAGTTGAATATTGTTTGATTATAGTTGAAATGGTTTGATTATATTTGAAAATTGTTCAATAACAGTTTAAAATTGTTTGATTATAGTCGGAAATTGTTTGATTATAGTTGAAAATGGTTTGATTATAGTTGAAAATGGTTTGATTATAGTTGAAAATGGTTTGATTATAGTTGGAAATGGTTTGATTATAGTTGGAAATGGTTTGATTATAGTTGGAAATGGTTTGATTATAGTTGGAAATTGTTTGATTATAGTTGGAAATTGTTTGATTATAGTTGAAAATTGTTTGATTATAGTTGAATATTGTTTGATTATAGTTGAAATGGTTTGATTATATTTGAAAATTGTTCAATAACAGTTTAAAATTGTTTGATTATAGTCGGAAATTGTTTTTATTATATTTAAAAATTGTTTAATAACTGTTAAAAATGTCCAGAACATAAATAAAAAAATTGAATCATCATCCAACAACTCAAACTCTTTCTAACACACTGAAGATCTCGTCATGTTTTAAGGACAGAGTCAAACTCTCTCAAGTTTCTTATCTCGCTGACAAATCTCCCTCAAACGTGTGCGAGTCACGGCCGAAACCGAAACGGTTGCAGTTGCTGCCGCGCGCCCTTGAGCCAGTTGCCGTCAGATATCAGTTTCACATCTTTTGATGGGAAATGTTGCCAAAACAAAAACCAAACCCCGGAAACAATCATATATATTTAACAATTATACTGAAGGTTTTTACTAAAATTGAAACTTTCTAATGCTAACAATACATTTAAACAAACAACTTGTGTTTGCCATAGTAATTATTTTTAATTGTTTAACTTCTGCAGTTGTGTATTGATGGTGAACAGGTGAGAACTTTCAGCTCAGACCCTCAGTTTTAATTTTTCCTTGAACTGTTCCCAGAGTTGTCGCAAACCCATCATTCAAGTCCTCAATTCCCTTAAAACCCCCTCTGTTAATATAATCCTTCATTTTCTTCATTCTTTTATACCTATTTATTTGTGGAAAAACCGTCCGTGTGTGCTTTTTAAGTGCCTCTCGGAGACAAATATCAATAAAGTTTTATTGCATGAACACTTGTAGCATGCTAATGTTGCTAATAGCTAACTTTTTTTTTAAATGTTTGGTGTACGTTTAACTTCTGTGAATCTTGTTTACAAACTCTTCACTAACAATAACTGTCATAGAAAGAATGTTTCTATACAAAAAACATCATACAAATAATTATATTATTTTTAAAAAAAATAGTGTAATTACAAAATGACAATTGTCATAATTAAAAAGAAAACAAAAGAAACTTCTCTGACATATTTGAAGAAAACAAGCTAGAACTAGATGGTTTTAAAATATATATATATATTGAATTATTAAGTTTTAAATGATATTTTGATATTTTGAAGTTTAAAAACGAGTGAATGTTTGTTACATCTGTTACAATAAGTAGTAAAATGTTAAACACATGAATGATTGACTCTGAGCTGTACTTCTCTTCTGCACCGGAGACAAATATCAATAAAGTTTTATTGAATGAACACTTTTAGCATGCTAATGTTGCTACCAGCTAACAGTTTTTTTTTTTTTTTTTATGTTTGGTGTACGTTTAACTTCTGTGAATCTTGTTTACAAACTCTTCACTAACAATAACTGTCATAGCAAGAATGTTTCTATACAAAAAACCATCATACAAATAATGATATTATTTCTTCTTAAAAATAGTGTAATTACAAAATGACAATTGTCATAATTAAAAAGAAAACAAAAGAAACTTCTCTGACATATTTGAAGAAAACAAGCTAGAAAAAGATGGTTTTAGAAATATATATATATTGAATTATTAAGTGTTAAACGAAAATTTGATATTTAAAAACGAGTGAATGTTTATTACATGTGTTACAATAATTAGTTAAAATATTTGACTATAATGTTAAATACATGAATGATTGACTCTGAAATCTTCTTCTCGTCTTCACCGGACGAATAAACAACTTTCCACCGCCATGTTGTCTCCACGTCTGACTCTCTTGGCATCGTCGTCCTCCCGCTCGTTCCCATAAACACCACGAGTGGATCTCATTGTCTCAACGCAGTAACACCGGCTCCCGCCGTCGAACTGCGGATCATAAACAACAACATGTCTCGCTCTTTACAGTCAACCAGTCAGTTCGTTTCGGGAACAGGTGCCTGGTACGAGCACGGATGAGCTTCATGGTGGTCCATCTGTCGGTCCTGGTCCGGACCAGAACCTGCTGTCCACAGTCACATGTTCGTCTGTCACTGGTCACGGTTATTCATCTTCATGGAGGATCTAATAATCATTTACTCACAGATATAATATATATATAGTGACGTAAAAGTGTTTTTGTTCTTGTTTTTCTAGTGAAGCAACTCAGTTACAGTTTTGTAGCTAAAGCTACAACTAAATCACAATTCAAGTCTCTATACAAATATATATTTGTATATAACCTTCTGGAACTCCTGTTGTGTTCTCAGTTTTATCTTGATCTTTAAAGTATATACTTTATTGAATATTGTTTTGATTGTTTTAAGCGCTTTGTGACCCTGGTCTGGAAAAGCGCTATACAAATAAAAATTACTTACTTACTTACTTACTATATATTTATAATAAAATATACATCAATATAAACATTAACTGAACAACCTCAAATCAAATAAATACAATATATTTCATATTTTCCATATTTTAATGAAACAATATTGTGTGTAAAAAAACCTCCATAACCTTTTTTTTTTTAAACCTTTCAACAAATTATTATAAAGTACAATCATATATTGTACTTATACTATATATATTGACTCATTCCCCCATTTCAAATCTCAACTCAAAACACATCTGTTTAAAACTGCTTATTCCATTTTATGCTATTCCTCTACCCTTGTCTGCTACTTTTTATTTATACATATTTTTTTGTTGTGTTTTAAATGTTTTATGTAGGTTTGGTGACCTTGAGTGCCAAGAAAGCCGCCTTTAAATAAAATGTATTACTATTATTATTATTATTATAATATATTTTCGATCGTTATTCATTTGCGTTCAACAATTTCCCACCGTCATTGAATGCAGCACAAATCTGACCTTCGTCAAATAAAAGATGGATTGAAAGAAAGTACGAATAAAGGAGTAGGTTTATTTTTAACTTTGTTTAACTTCACAACTGTTTCATAAGTAGTTTGTATCATTTTTATTTTTATTTTTAAAACTTTACTACTTGTTGCTAACGGTTCAAGCAGCTAAGTGGCTAACTAGCAGCTAAAGCTAGTTGCTAGCTAGCGGCTAATTGTAATATTACCAGTCATGGCAGCTACTTACTACTAGAATTATTCAATAAGAAAATATAATATGAATCTCATACAATGATTGTTAAACTGACACTTTTGTTTTATTTATTATTATTTAAGTGTTCTGTTAATCCTGTGTCTGCTAGCATAACCTAACCGTCTTTTAACAGGTGCTTTAAATGTTAGCATTGCTAGCATCTTTGACAGCATTAATACACGTCTAACTGTGGCTGGTTTTACTTTCACAGGAAAAAGTTTCTGGAACAAGATGATCCACTTTGTAGGTTCCACACGGTTTCTCAAGAGGTAAGAATGACGAAGTACAACTGTTGTTTGTGGTGAAACTTTTTAAAAAGTGTTTTAGAATCAACTATCTTTACTTGGATTAAGATGTTATGTCTATAGACGACAACACAAGGTCTAGTCTGTTGTTTTTATTTCAATTTATACGAAGTTTTTTTGTGTCCATTAATGAGCCAGTGTTGTTGGATGGATAGACGGAAGACTATAGAAGACTTTAGCTAAAGTATATACAGTATATGTATCTATCTATAGAAGAAAAGTCACACATTGTTTAATAAGTATTTGATTCTTAAATGATTGTCCAGTTTCTCACTAATACTGATGTTCATCTTCATCAATGAGATGTTTTCTACTGACGTTCGAGTGAATATTTCTTAATCATTTACTGTTGAACATACTGTACTATACTGTAAAACAGTACTACTTGATTCTCTGAGACTCCTGTGTCTGTCTCGGTCTTGTCTTGACTTTTTAAGTATATATTTTATTGAGTATTGTTTTGATTGTTTAAGTAAGTAAGTAAGTAAGAAAGTAATTTTTATTTGTATAGCGCTTTTCCAGACCAGGGTCACAAAGCGCTTAAACAATCAAAACAATATTCAATAAAGTATATACTTTAAAGATCAAGATAAAACTGATAACACAACAGGAGTTCCAGAAAATCAAGGAAAAGCCTGAACAAATAGAAACGCTTTGTGACCCTGGTCTAGAAAAGCGCTATATAAATATAAATTGCTTCCTTTCTCTAGTCGCCTTAACTTTGCTTTACATGAAGATTTTTCCAGGCTTAGAATGAATTTAGTCTTTGATATTTACTTCACAAGTTTAAATAAAATCTTAATCAGTGAGATTGGAAATCGAAAAGTCTTATTTTGCTTTTTCTTGTTCTGTATTTCGGGATAATTGTATTTGCATTTTTCAATGTTTTTATTGAGTTTTTTCTCAGAACATCTTGCAACTTTTCAGTTTTTACGATGTACTTCCTTTTCTTCAGTTTTTCGTGTTTTTTGTCGTTTAAGATTTCATACCTTTTTTCTTTTTTGTTTAAATTGTATTATTTCACAGTTGTTTTTCTTTTCTCTATCTGCTGCTTCTGTTTTCCGTGTTATTTTTTTTTCCTTCTTTGTGCAGGTTTTTAGGATTAATTAATTCATGTTTATCACACATATTTATTTCAGATTTTCCTGTTTTCTTTTACTCGTCCTTTTGTTGTTTATTTCTGTTATTTCACAATATTTGTCTTTCCATTTTTCCTGTCTTATTTCGTGATTATTATTTTTCAATTTATTTCAGTATATCGTGCAATTTCAATTGTCGTTATAATGTTTTTCTGTTTTTTTATCTTTCTGTATTTTCTGGGGTTTATTTTATTTACATTTTTCATGCCTTTTTCATGGTTATTATATATATATTATATATCGTGCATTTTTCTGTTTTCTTATCCATGATTCTTGCTTCACTTCTGCCCAACATTTCATGATTTAATCCTTTAACAAACACCATATCAGCTGTTTTCATTGACACACGGCTGATTGTGATGGATGAATCGTAATAGTGTAAATAAAGTAGTAAATGTTTATTATTTTTTACCAGACAAATACTCTAACCGCCACATCAAGTGACTGATGAAGCAGTTACTTGCTTTTACAAGCGTATAAAACTAAAATGTGGCTGTGAAAGAGTTTCATGTTTAAACTGTTGGTGTGCAGGTTCTATTATTTCCCATTTTGAAAACCATTTTCTTATGATTGGACGACGGGCGTCTCTCTTTGTAGTTCCGTGGCAGCGCGTCACCATTTAATTTTAGTTCCAGCAATAAAGAAAACTGTCCTGTTGTGAACAATGGCATTTACAAGCTGCTGTCGGTGATCGTTGGAGCCTCGTTTCTTTTTTATCTTTTATGAGCTTGTGTGCTCTTTAGATCTTTGGCCAAATGCAGACGACCCGACCCAAACCCTTGGACGTGTAGGATGGACCTACTACGAAGTACTACTATAGAGTGTGTGCCGGCAGTTGCACAAATACATGAGTATTTTTGATTTTTAACAAGTACATGTTATTCTGCGGATATGTTGACTTTTCTATATTAACATTGAACAGTTTTACGTCCAGAAAAGATTGACTTCTGACCTCTTGCTTTGTTTAAATGACTTTTCTACCTTTCACGATAGATCTATTTGTATGAAATTACTTCCGTTTAAAGTCAAACAGACTTTATTAAGTCGTTGATTTTCACAGAAAGTGTGAGCGTTTTTTTCGTGGGCATGTGTACCAAACAAAGGAGTGTGAAATGGATACGTTGATCTCGTGCGACGACCATAACCACATTTGACCTTCAGCGTATATGTTCGGGGGGGTGTGTAGGGTGTGCGTGGGCATCACATGTGCACATGAGTGTGTGTGTACGTTGTGTGATATGCTTTCAAGAGAGGAGGCCATAGGTAGAATATCAAAAGCTTCCAATTAACACACTGAGCTGCTTTCAAAGACTTCGCACATGTCGATCCGCGTAAGATAAACATTCCCTGCTTCATGCTAATGCTTCGCTCCAGACAGGAATTCTCAGCTGCACCGGGAACTTTTTCTGGAAAACTGATTGTCTGGGAAGAGAGTTGCTTATTACATAGTCATGGCCTTAGGTTGGAATTTGTCAAATGGTTACTTTGAAATCTATTGTTTTGGTTCTCTTGTTAAGGCACTGCGGCGGAGATGCTCAAAATAACATTTTCTACATGATAAGCATGTGGATAAACCTGCGTCGGGTCCTTGATCCCCGTCAGGCTGTTCTCTCTTCATTTTCAGTCATGTATGCTCCAGTGTTTTAAACATAGCACAGCTGAAAATACACTCAGATCTTTCACTTAATATAATAACACATTTGATTTAATGGACGACACAAGGGTACACAAGATACAAATGTATATCAGTGTATTCAGAATATTTAGTGGTTGAATGAAACAGTTCAAAGGTTTTTTTCTAGGTTTGAATTCATTAAATATTTCTCTATTGGAGGATTTCTTTTTAATTTTTATTAAATTGTATTTTAAAAGGTTAAATATTTTCTTTTGAATAATTGAATTAAAGAAAATATCTGGAAAGATTCATCATGCTTAATTTTAATTCATATATGTAGAAAATATGCGAATTATTGCAAAAGATGATAATAAAAAAAAGTTATTTTTATGTAAACAGGAACATTTTAAAATGTTTCAAAAACACATTTTGTTTATTTGTTGTAATGACAATGTTATACTAATAATAGATTAACTTTATTAGTCCCTCTGGAGATCTCCTTTGGGAAATTGGGTAATAATAAGACAAACATGAATAATAATGTTCGAAATGGAACATTAAGATTTAAAAATAAGTATAAAAAAATTGCCCTTTTTAATTTCATTTATTTGATAATCGATTAATTAAATTTCTTGTAACTTTGGCTCAATAGCATAAAATATGATATGATTAAAATATGTATATACTGTACATGCTGTATAGTTATATCCTTTGATGAAAGAGGAGTCAACAGGTATCATGATAATTAGGGCTGTAGTGATAAAATTTGATCTTTCGATAAACTTCTATGATTCTATTGATTTTAAGGGAAACTGAATTCTTGTGACATCTTTTATTGTATTTGATTGAAGTTAATACACTTTATTTGTACATCACTTTTCTCTCTTGGTTGAAGTATTAGAACTGAAAAAAAACATGTTCAAAAAACAACTTTAAAAGCTGCTGAAGTCGACTGTATCCTCTCATCCTCAGCCAACGTCCATAAAGGATTTCCTTGTTCATTTAGGCGCTAGAGACGTAATGACTGCTGCCATCTAGAGGCTAGAAAGCCAGTTGCAACACAATTTTCTGACGCGTCTGACAATAATAATATCAGCGACAATCGGTGTATTTGATGCTTGTTTGTTATACGAACAAAATGACAAAAAAAAAGGTTTTTACATCGTATTGTTTGACCATGAATTTATTTGTAAACTATCACGAGTCACCACTGTGTAGGTTTTCATGCTAAAATGTCTATAAAAGTCGTGTTATGCTTGTCGAAAGATTTAGACTCAGTAACATAACTCTCCTGTCACACTTCACACATAAAGGTATTCTGGCGTGACCCCCGGCCAACGCCATCCGACGCCATCCGACGCCACGCCTGCATTAATATACGCTTTTCCCCGGGACAAAAATAAATAGAGTTTGTTGTAAACGCTCAGGTCCTTGTCGTCCACAAGAGTTTAGACTTCACAATGATTATTAAATGGTTTACCGATGATGGTTCCTTCATAATTATTACAAGTATACACTTGTGTATATAATACACTTGAACTTCCTGATATAAGAAGAGCTTTTTACTTTCCCCTGACTCAGCAAATTCCACCTTTTCACACGTCTTCTCTGCTCAGTTTAATGAAATCTTCATATGGAGTGGTTCTTCTCAGCACCCTTAGGCTGATGTTTCTCAAGAGTTGCCGCCGTGATCCCACTCACTATACCCTCCTCGCGATAATATATAGCCGCCCCACCTTTTGGCTCACGGGCGGTGAAACCTCAGAGCGCCTGACCATTTGAAAATGTGAATAATCCGACACTGCCCGGAGCGCGAGCGAAACCCTTCCAATGATTCAGCAGATCAAGTGATCTTGACACCTTCCGTGCGACTGATGGCTTTCCCAGAGTTCCACCAGTCCAGTGTGTGTGTGTGTGTGTGTGTGTGTGTGTTGGTGCGAGGTGATAATTGGGAGACTTTCTTCTCCTGCTGTTCTGCTGGTGGGTCTGTCCCAGTTGTTCCACCAACTCTGTAATTCTCTCTGATGCCCCAGACAGTCCTGAAGACACTAGTTTTCTACTCTTGTTTGGGGGGCTCATAGTTTGTCTGGAGTGGCTGTTTGAGGAGATAAAGTTTGGGGTGAGTGTGGGGGTGTGAGTGTGGGGGGGCACCTCTCCTGGCGGCTGTGGATCAAGAGTGTTAAGTGCTCGAAGAAACACTTCTGTCTGAGAAGTAAAGGAGGTCGCTTCCTCGGGATTTGCTTTCTTTGGATTGTTGCAGTTATTTTTGAGCGGGTGTTAAAACTGCAGGTGGTGCTAGGGAGTTGGCTTCGGGCGTAACTTATGAGGAGTTGAACAGGAAGCGTCCCCGAAGTCGAGGAAAAATGTTGGGAAAAGGACAAGCTGGTGGATTCCCATCAGACGCGAGCGGTGACGTCTTCCAAAGGTAAGAGAGATTCACCGGTGGACGACACGAGTGCTTGTTTCAAGGGTTTAGGCCAATGTTTGATGAAACTATTCAATGTATGTAATATAGCGTATGGACGACTAACTAACCTCTGCACTTTGTGTGACAAACTTGATAAACACTCAGTTTATTCAAGTTTAAGATGAATAAAACAACGATTTTGATATATACGCTTAATGTGTTTTTCGAGGTATTTTTAAATATAATAATACAATATATATATTATTATTTTTATAATGTTCATAATGTTCTGGTTTCATCAGTAATGAGTATTGTTTGTGTGTAGTTATATATATATATATATATATATGTATATATATATATACATATATATATACACACACACGTTATTCCAGCTAAAAACTAAACGAAATATATATATTAATTGTCAATTTAATAAAAAAGTTTAATATATCTTACATTTAAATAGAAAAGTAAAAATGTATTATTTGACCAGATGTATGTCACGCAAAGTTGGCCAAACTCTATAATATATATACTGAATATTAAAGTAGTTTTCAGCGTTAGTTTTCAGCATATTAAAGTAGTTTTCAGCGTTAAGTTTTCAGCATATTAAAGTAGTTTTCAGTAATTTTCAATAACTACTTTTGTGTAACAAAAGTCAAATAGTTTTAGCTGTTGAGGACTTATATCTATACATTTGCCGTGAGAGAAAAAAAAAAGTAGTGTAATTAATGTAAATTATTTTTAAATATTGTTAATATAATCAAATAACATTTTCAGTTGTAACGACTCTAAATCCAATGCTTTAAAGTTGCTAATTGTTGGAGGAACATCGGCCTTTGCGAGGATTTATGATACAAGTCCAGCGTGGTAAACATGCCGTATACCATGATTTTAACCTTTTCCATATTTCACTTTCCTCGTCTTACCCCGGGTCCACCTGCCGGCCCTATATCACTCTGGTGGCGTGTCACGCAGGAGAAAGTGTCTCCAACACTTCCTCGCAGACTTCACACATGACTTCAGCTCAGTCTTCACACTCGTCTGATCGCGCTTTTACAGCCGGAACCTGTTTAGCTTCACGCCGCGCTGCTTCTGAAACCTTGACGCGCGAGGATGTCTCGGGGAAGGTAATTCGCTTTGTATCTCACTGTGAGCGACTTTCAATTAGTTTCAATTAGTTTCACGTCTTATGAATTTTTGACTGTTTTCGTCTTTGCCATTTCATTTTAAAATGACATCTGAAAATGTTGCATTTTAAACTAGCACGAGTTTCAGGATTCATATAAGTTAATACAAGTTAATGACTCAAATTAAGTGAATCATCTCTTTATTATAGTTAAGTGATATAAAAAATATATAATGGCCAAAAAGCATTTTAATGCTACTTTGAAAGATTTTGGTTAATTGTTTACATACATGATTGAAACAAATAAATTACAAATACATCCCTTTTTGTCAACGTATTTAATGTATTTTGGATCTGAAAAACAATTGAGTAAATACAACATTGAATCTGTTTCTGTGGGGAAAAGTAAACATGCATCAGTTACATTCACCGTTAAAATTAAGTTAATCTAAGAAGGTGAGCGTACGTCACAAAATAATAGAGTAAATCTCAGGAACCAGCACCTGAGCCATGTGTTCAAGGCTCTGTTGACACGTGGAGACAACTGTGGTTAAGCTCCATGTTAAACGGCTGACAGTTGCATGGCACAGGTCAAAGGTCACCAATGGCTAATAGTTACCACAGTCATGTCGGAATTCTCCTTACATGATGGTGCACTGTACGTCTGTGTGTGTGTGTGTGTGTGTGTGTGTGTGTGTGTGTGTGTGTGTGTGTGTGTGTGTGTGTGTTTGTGTGTGCTGTACCTATATAAGTAATTAAGTAAGTAAGTAAGTAATATTTATTTATATAGCGCTTTTCGAGACCAGGGTCACAAAGCGCTTAAACAATCAAAACAATACTCAAAAAAGTACATACTTTAAAGATCAAGATAATACTGAGAACAACACAGGAGTATAACTTTAAATCTGAGGACATGCAGACAGTTAACCTCTATAAGTGTAGATATTATCATGTTGTTGTTAGATTTCAAAGAATCTCATCATTGACGTCTCTCAAGACGTTGGCTATGATTGAAATGATTAAACTTAAACAACCCCCACCTTATTTACCAACTTATTAATTTATTACATGCTAATTATAATTCCACATCAATTAAAATACAGTATTAATAACATCGTTGTAAGGGCTTTATTACCAATTGAATAGTTTTATTTTACGTATATACATATATCGATACAGGGACAACGACAGGATATATAGTGATAGTGTAGTAACAAGGATATATGTGTAGTATTGTCGAGTACTTGACTCTGTTGTTGTGTTAGTGTAGTAACAAGTATATATGTGTAGTATTGCCCAGTACTTGACTCTGGTGTTGTGATAGTGTAGTAACAAGGATATATGTGTAGTATTGCCCAGTATTTTACTCTGGTGTTGTGATAGTGTAGTAACAAGGATATATGTGTAGTATTGCCCAGTACTTGACTCTGGTGTTGTGATAGTGTAGGAACAAGGATATATGTGTAGTATTGTCGAGTACTTGACTCTGGTGTTGTGATAGTGTAGTAACAAGAATATATGTGTATTATTGACCAGTACTTGACTCTGGTGTTGTGATAGTGTAGTAACAAGAATATATGTGTATTATTGACCAGTACTTGACTCTGGTGTTGTGATAGTGTAGTAACAAGAATATATGTGTATTATTGACCAGTACTTGACCAGACTCTTGACAAGGACGTAACTACTTTCATTTGTTTTCAAACCAAAATATGTCCAAACATCAGCTTTAAAAGCTTCTGGACTCATTGTATCCTCTCGTCCTCAGTCATCGATGGGATCTCGCAGGATTCAATTATTCCTTCAGAAAGTACTGACTTCTTGTTGAAAATATTCATGGTCATCTTTAGTTTTCTGTATAAAATATTCTTTTGAAATTGAGTTGTTTGTTCAAGCATCTGAGAAAAAGAAAAACATCTTTTAATTGGTTATATATAAAGCTTTTTTAAAAACTGGTATTTGACAGTTGTTTGCCTCTTAAGTCAAAGTACACTGTCGGCGATTATCAAGTTATAACTGGAATTCCTTCCCTGACACGGCGAGGATGAGCGACGCGACCCTTCGAGCACCAGCCCTGCTATCTATAGTTCCCCAATAACATAGATGCCAGATTTCAGTGTCATGTAAAAGCACAGAGCCGTCCACCATCGCAGTGGTCCAGGACCACACCTCTGTGGTGATAATTCACTTGGTGCTCCTTTATTAGTGCTGTGCTCTCTGTTGACTGCTTTCCAAATGTGTCAGCTGGTGGAGGCTGCAGCCTTTATTAATTCAGTAATGTTGTGTCAAGTCGTCTGATGACCGGATCATGTGTTAAGATGTCTAATGCCTTGTAATGAACTGTGGGTTAAGAACCCAGTGTTGACTTTCCACGCTCAGTTTCCGACAGTGATTTTAAATCAGCTGTGATACAAATAGTCTCTGTTTCATATACTACAATATATGTGTATAAGTACAACATCAACCATGTTATTGAATGAACGTACAGTGTGCATCGCATGTGTGTGTTTGGTCACTTTATATATATATATTTCAAGTTTATTTTGATGCATTACAGCAGGTATTTTAAATTCAATCACAATTTTTTTTCACAGCCCTTATACTGATCTTTAACGCTATCTAAACCCATAAAATTCCCTCTCTTAATCCTAGCGGTGTGAGAAAAAATACTCCATATTCAACGGCATTGTATCAGTTTATTTTTTCAAGCTATATATATATATATATGTATATATATATATATATACTTTTAAAGTTTTTGTTAATTTATACTCAATAGAATGTGGTATAAAATAAAAACAACTAGCTATTTCAATATCATAACAGTTAACATGGAAATTTTCCTGCGTTTATTCATTTTGGTGTTGCAATTAAACCTCCGGCCGCTAGATTGCAGTCCTAAAGGAACAACGACATCCCAGCGATGACTGAGGATGAGAGGATACAGTTGACTTAAACAGCTTTTTGGCCGTTGTTTGGAGTGAGTGGAAGACACTGGAACAACTACAATTCAGAGTCTCTGCCAGAGTGTCTGGCAGAACAAAAACAAACAAACCTTTTTAAGTCTTTTTCTTCTAAAATCGATCAGAAAAGGAAAAGTATGTTGAAATCAATCGTCAGACTTTTAATGGCTGTAATTGAATGTCATTTTTTTGTTAGGGATACGTTTGTTTTTCTTTTTAACTCCATTCTGTTCTATGATTGAAATTTGTATTTATTGTGCCTTTTAAAATCATTTTATTAACATCTCCCAGGTTTGATGAATACATCAGTTTTTTTGCGACTATATTTGGCTCATTTGTCGTCGACAAATCATGGTTTTAGGCCAAACACTATATGCTCGTCATCACTAACGGTTTGATCGTGACCGTATGTGGCAGCAAGTGTCAGCGTGAAAAAGTGTGATGATTTGTGGCAACATTAAGTTATAGTTAGACGTATTATATGGCAGGGGTTGAGGATCTGGTTGCCGAGGGCCCTCGTTCCTATTGGTTTTCCCCGTACGGCGGCAGCGGATCCACGTGTTCCCGATCACACCTTTTCGCTGGAGATCTCGCCGAGGGCCGACGGGGCCAACATTTCGGGAGACGCCGTCCTTCACGAGTCTCTGCCGGTGGCATTCGGTGTTAAGCCTGTCCCTTAAAACTTAACGGATTTCACAGTGATTTACGCCCGCGTTTACGAACGGCCGTGTTAGATGCTGCCATCTTGTCAACGGTTTGGAAACTGGATGAAGGAAAATAAGGTCGTTGACACGGATCAGGACGGAATGTTTGTGACGATTACACTTGGAATTCAACTATAACTGGCATTAAAATGATTCTGATTCTGAAAAACAACATTAGACAAAACGGTCACAAAGTTTAATACTACTATTTAAAAAAATGTTGTCTTTGGAGATGTGATTGATGATGATGATGATGATGATGTTTGTCGTCTCCTGCCTCTGGAGCTCAGACGGCAATATAAGGTTTGTTCCCTCGGGGCATGTTCGGCGTTCACATTTCGTCTTTGCTGAAACATTGCAGCTGCAATTTCACATACTGTACATCTGCATGTTTCTTGGCTTGAAATATTTATGCTGGCGTCTGAGATTTCACACGCGTGGAATCCAGAATGTTAGACCGGACAAAGAAACCTTGACTACAGGAAGAGAGGGTCCCAAGAGACCAGCACTCAGATTCATTCATCCGTCAACAGAGACCATGTTGTTGTATCTTGGACGGACATTCTCTTTGAATAATGGAGTCATTTTCCTAAATGGGTTTAAGTTTAAACATTTGCTCTTCCTTGTCTATTGAATATTTCTTCACATATGAATGAAAAGGTTTATTCTTAGTAAAGACTTATAATATTTGTATTATTAGATTACACTTAATTAAAGTCACATTCCCCATATTGTTCTAAAATCCTCTAATTTCAAGATATTAAAAGACTTAAGTTAAATTACACCTGAATTGCTTGTTAACAATAAAAAATAAATCTTACCATAGGTTTAGAAATAACTCTTCTTTTTAGAAACAGAAAATGTTCCTTACCTGAGTTTTTTAGCTATAAAACAGTAATTTAGGTCATTTTTGTCTCTTTATATGTTCAAATAAGACCCTTTTTTGGACACATCAGGTGAATGTAGCTCATCATTCGCTCAAATGAAAACCTTCAGTTTTTTCAGTGAGATTAGTTTGAGCAGGATGACGGTAGTGGGCTAACATTTATTTAGTCATCATAGGTTCTAACTGAGTGTAGGTTTGTGATTATGTTAGTTACTTTCAAACTAAGAAAATGGAGCAAGTAAGGAGTTGCTGGAATACTGTGGTTTAGCATTAATACAGTATATATATCCTCTTAGGACTTTAACAGCGTAACTGTTGTCCACATTAAATGAACTAGTGCCTCAAGCCAGAAGAAAGAAGGGAACAAAACAATAAAGCCTTAGTGTAATTTGGATAAAAAAAAGTTATTAGCGGAGACAAAAACAATGGGTATAATAATGCAATTACATGATAAATATAAAACATTGAGTCTTACATTATCCCCATGTATATACAATATATTTACTTCCTTATATAAATAATAAAACACATGGAAAAAACTTGCAAATATGATGTTTTCTTTTTCCAATGTTTCATTTTATTGAATTTTCAAGTAAAAGTAATTAAGTCTTAAAACAAGAAAGTTATATTCATATTCAGTGGTCATTCACTTCACAATTATCATTCAAACACACCAACACACACATAGAGTTGTTGCATACAAAGGTTGAATACACTATATACTGTATAAATACCTCAAATATTGTCATATTGTAAATAAGTAAGTAATATTTGTTACTTAATATTTGAAAGTGCTTTTCCAGACCAGGTACACAAAGCGCTTAAACAATGAAATTAATACTCAATAAAATATATACTTATACACCGAGAGGAACACAGGAGTCTCAGAAAATCAAGGAAAATCCTGCACGAATAAAAATGTCTTGTGAATAATTTACATATAAATGAAGTGTTTTATTCACAAGTCATCTCTCATTAGCAGGACTGAAGGGTTGGAGACGAGTCAACAGTAAATCATTCAAGTTTTGTCATAGAATGTTTCCATCCTCTTTTTTTGTTTGGTTCAACTGTTGTCTTTATTCTTGGCAGCTGTTATCGACGTCTCGTGCCGCTCTCAGCAGAGCGTCGTCTGTGTAGAACAACAGTGACGGAGGGCTGACTAAATAAACAGCGTCTTCATGCTGTGACAGTTTGTGAAACAGATTAGAAAACTGCGAGCTGGTCTCACCCAAAATACCCTCGGCGAGGAAGAGGAGCGCCTGGAGGGCTTTCTGTGTGTCAGCACGACACTAAACGCGTTCAGTGCATTTCCTGATGATTAACCTCGGCCTGATCTATCGCAGCTCAGGGACGACACGTTCACACGACGGTGTAGAAGACGAAGAGGGAGTCCATCGTGACTTTTACTGGCAACAAAAAAAAGAGATTGCTTATAAATAAAGGTTCATGCTTTTGTGTATCTGCGAGTCCCAGCTGTCAGTGAGTCATGAGCGTGGAAATAGAAGCGTTGTTCCTGCTCGCCAGCAGCCAGTGGATTTATTAGTTACCACAGTAATCTAAAGATAAGTCTCGCTCAGGCCTGTCTGATAAGTATTTATTAGTATTAAACTGTGATTAACGACCGTTACTTGACCTTTTAAAAATAACCCATATCCCTCCATGTTTGTTGACTTTTATAAAGACTTTTTATACCCTAGTTCAATCCAAGTGTATTTTGTTTTCTTTATATGACATTATTTCACTCGGAAGATGAAGCTCCTAAAACAAATGTATTCACTCCAGCTATAATTTAACCGTTATTCTCTTCTTTGTGTTTGTCGACATTTATAATATATAAATAGGTTACTGTAGGTTCTATCAAAAACTGTCTTACTAATTTGTTTGGATTATATATATCCTTACCCCTTCATGTTTGGTGATATTTATACTTTTATCCAAGTATATTTTGTTTTCTTGTCATTTTTTCAGTCACACAATGAAGCTTATGAAACAATTTTATTCGCTGCAGCTATGATTTTAACATCTGTATTTCTTTGTTTATTCTTTCTTCTTCTACGTGCTTGTTGACATTTATAAAGATTACTGTTGGTAACAGTTTTATTTATGTTTTTTTTTCCAGATAAAATATCCTTATCCCTCAATGTTTTTTTACATTTAGATTTATATTCAATACTTTTATCAAGTCCAAGTATATATTTTTTTTCTTAACTGATATTTTTCAATCACGCAAAGATACACAACCATACTCATAAATCTATTTCATTCACCTTATAATTGTTATATATTTGTACTTCTTCTTCCTATCTGTTGACATTTATAAAGATATTTTATACTTTTATTTAATCCTAGTATACATTTGTTACTAACAAGAGATTGTATCCGTCGCACAATAATGCTCATGCTTCGTTCACTCCAGCTAAAATTGCAACTTTTTGTTTATTTGTACTTTATCATACAATTGATAGGAATTCAAACAAGATGTCCTTGTGAAGTTAAGATCAACAGACTATTTGAATGAATAAACTTAAGTCAAGAATGTAATGATTATAAACCTACTAGGATGCAAGTTTCACGTCTAACATGACGTTTTTATTTGTTCAGGCTTTTCTTGATTTTCTGGAACTCCTGTTGTGTTATCAGTGTTATCTTGATCTTTAAAGTATATACTTTATTGAATATTGTTTTGATTGTTTAAGCGCTTTGTGACCCTGGTCTGGAAAAGCGCTATATAAATAAAAATGACTTACTTACTTACTTACTTATATCATCAGTTGCTCGTATAGAACACGTCTGACTCTGTTGGTTGTTGTGTAACTTTCATAACTTGTCATTTACCCAAAGAAAACATTGAACGAGCAGCTCTTGTATTGTCGACTCGGTGTTGAAGAAGCGCTACAGTCGTGCGAACATCCACTGTTTATCTGCGCGTGTAACTTTAGATGCTGCAAATCTGTTTTAATGTTCATTGACAGATGTGGAAGATTAATTCTCGCAGGCGTCTGATATCTGTCTAATACACCGTACATAAACGTGTGTATCCACGATGCTGTGTCGGATTGTGTTGTCGACACAAGCTGGACTGGATCCGTTAGTACGACGTGAAATGACTTTCTTAAGGTGGAAACTTTTAAACTAGAACATTTGGTGATAAATATATTTGTCGTTTTAATACTGTGGATCATTTTTAATACTCCCTCGGTATGTGGCTGCTGAGGAGGATTTTCCTATTTTCACTTAAAATCTGTCACCTCAGAGTTGTTGGAGCAGCTGTGAGCGAGAAGCTCGCGCCTTCTAATTTGGTTAATTTGTGCTAATGATTCTAACAGCTTGGGACGTCCGTGGTCGCCTGACGGCAGAAGTGCGAGACCATATGGCCAAACTTATTTCTCACGCGTCGGAAAAAGACGGAAAGATAATCTATCCTGATCTAAAAGCATGCTGTTTATAACCCTAAATAATGTTGGTAAATAGTAAGGAGTTGTTCTATTTTGGTCACGTGTTTGACATTTAAATCCATCTTACGTAACCAATAAATCAAATACCATTTTCTAAATTAAAGCTTAAAATAAAATTACATTTAAATGATGCCAACAAGCTTAAACATGTGTTTAAGAATCGAGAGAGTCTTGTGTGGGAATATTGTCTTACCAGGAAAAACTTCCAAGGTTTCTAGATGGTATTTGTGTTTTTTCATTTACCTGCTCCTTCAATACTCATAGATCTAAAACGCTCGACGTAACGAAATTCAGTTATTGGTCAAAGATGATGCCTTTAAGGTTTTTTTTAATCCAATTTTCCTTTATTTATTTCAGTGTTTAGTTATTTGTTCCTTAATCATTTAGATGGAAGAGGTTCTGTAGAATCATAAACCTTATTTTAAATGCCATTTTCATATTGAGTATTTGAATTTTGCTATATAAATACTGTACGATAGGTTACCTCTTTTTATTTAGCAGCTTTAACTAGCTGGTATGTTTATCAAAAATGTTGTAAACAGGATAACAAATATTACCTTCCATTATTCCAACAACAACCAGGACCGGTTTGCCGGTTTAATCTGCCAGAGATCCCTTCTCTGTGACCTTTCACTTGGATGTCTGGTCTAAAGAGAGAACGGAGAACCATGTTGGACCGTAAGTCATGTTCAAAACCCAAAACTTAAATAGATAATTGGTCAGGTGTCACTCGAGGATACATTTATTTCCATATTTCCTCCATGTGGCCCACGGACCTGCCTAACGTCTCTTTGGCTTATGAACACTGTTGGTCTCCGTCGTATGCTCGACTGTCATCCGAACAATGACGGGGAGGTGAGACGCGACCAGACCTTCTATTGGCTGGAAGGTTAAAGAGGGACGATGTGGCGGGGTGTGACCGTGAGCACGAGAGCCGTGACAGATGGTAAAATGCATTGCTTGCTTTGGACGGAGAAGAAGCGGAGTGAGGTAAGAACAGAGAGAAAGTGTGAAATGTGAGGAAGGATGGATGGACCGAGGGGAGGGGATGTGGGAAAAGAGGCGACGTCACCTTGTGTACGGATATAGCTCTGATGTTGCTGACCACAGCCGGGGAAGACTTGGAGCGGAGTCTAAACCCGGGGGTGTATCGTCTGTGCTGCGAGAAGTGGTCTGAAACTTTGTCTGTGAAACATCGTAATAAATCAGAATATCACTGCCGACCGTGGCAGTGGACAGGATAACAGACTGCAGTGAAAAAGAATGATCTGTCAACAGCAAAAGCTATAAATAACTATTCCAGAGCAGCAGAAAAATGGCTGTTAAGAGTCAGTTGTCGAACATTCATTCTCCGGGCTGACATCCTCTGGCCGTTACGTTAAGTTAAGTTTTCTTTGTATGTAACACCTCCTCCGTATGAGGTGCTATAGATCGTCACCACTTTCTTATCTTTACACACAGAACTCTGATATGCTTTATTGGCTTTATCAAGAACCAATTTTTTTTTACAATATAAATGGAGTTTTACTCTTGCTGTTTATTTCTTTATTAGGAAATTTGCTTTTTTTTTTGTTGCACACAGGTGATAGAATTGAACCGTGAACAAACAAAAAATACAAAGGCCATGTTATTTAGTTTTAAATATTTTTTTATCACCCTTTAACATGCTTACAGGGTCTTAAAATAGTGCTAAAAAAGGGACAAAAACATTGAAAGACTTTGTAACTTGTTCAATATGATCTATTGTATATGAATTTTCGCACTAAAAATAATGCAGTATTTAGACGGTTTCTGTAGCACCCAGGATAGAACCCAAGCCGACTCAAATAACCTTCATAGGTATAGATATATATATATATTTATAATGGAGAATGAAACTTTGGTTTTAAACAAGATCCCTGCTATGTTGTCTGTGCCTTCAGCATCGCTATAGAAGCAGCACAATCTGACAAGTCCAATAATGCTTAATGCGACTTTGTCTGAAATCCTAGTCGGCTGTTGGGAGACATTCAGCTCTCAGCACCCAGTTAGTCGCTCGGTGTCAGCAAATCACAGGCAACTGGACTTTTCTCGCACCTCCAGTCAGCACGAGTCACACGTGACAGCAGAACACTCGAGAGGAACGTAGATCAATTAAAACTTGTGATCCAGTACATTATTGATCAGGTGTAGGTGTTACTAGGAAGTCTTCCTGCAGGCCAAATACGTGAGTAAGTAAATTAGAACTTGCACTTTAACAATCACAAACAATAGAAAGTTAGAATGCAAACTTTAAAAGGTCAAGACAACATAGAGACAAACACAGCAGTAACAAGAAAATTAAGAGAAAGCACAAATAAAGGTGTCTTAAGATGTTTCTTGAAGGAGTCAGTAGATCATCAAACACAGAAGAAGATCGCTCCAAAGCTTAGGAGCAACAGTCTGGAAGGATTTCTCTCCTCTGGTCCTGAACCGTTCAGGAACCATCAGTAGATTCTGATCCACAGACCTCAGAGCCCGAGCTGGGGTGTAAGTCTGGATCAGATCAGTGATGGAAGGTCTGACCATGAATAGATCTGAAAGTAAGAATCAGAATTTTAAAGTTGATCCTGAAAGAAACTGTAGCCAAAGCAGAGTTTTAAGGATCGGTGAAATGTGAGTTCTTCTACTAGAGCCGGTCAGAATTCTGGCTGCAGAGTTTTGTACTAACTGCAGGCGAGACAGATCCTTCTTGTTTATATTTATTGAAAACGTCAACTCTGGTAGTTCATGTATGTTCTCTGATGAATCATCATGTTGCCATGTGGACCAGGGATTGGTTGACTATTATTAAGATAAAGAAATGTACAGATAAATTGAAAAGGAATATGAAGAACCAATTAAGAAAAATATTGGAAAGAGAAGTTTTTCTATCATAGATAATCTTATTAACTGATTCCATTAGATCCAAAATTATTTTTTCTTCAACTTTCGTTCTATGTGTTTGGTTTGTTAAAAAATCCTTCCCCAGACCAGCTTACTCTGTTGCAATTGGTCAAGAGGAAGAGGTTCAGCTCTGGCATGAAAGTTGTTGCAATTAGACACAGCAATACTGAGGATAATTCATAAAAAAAAAATTAAAATAACAAGAACAAAGTTTCTATAAAAAGAAAGTACAAGATGACACAGTCTAAGTCTAAAGATAAAGAACATAGCTCAAAGATAAATAACAAAGGATACAAAGATTAACATAGAATAGAATGTCAAGTGAACTGCTTAACTTAAAGACACACTTAAACTCATGTAGCATTTTCAGCAGATAAGTCAGTTAAAAAAGGTAAAAATGCAGAGAAGCATCGCTTCAATTACATGTTTTCTTTCTGTCAATAAATGTTTTTGTTGAACTAAAGGGAATGAAGGCATTAATACACATCAATAAATATACTTGATTTGAATGTGAATAGTCTTTGCTGCCTGTATGCTTGAGGAAAGTATTTTATAGTAGATAACACTTAACTTTATCCAAAACGGTGCAAAAATTGACATTTTGTTAGTAGAACTAGGTCAACATATAAGGATAATAAAGATGTCTGATTACGAGGAATCCTGCTCCCTCAAGTATTTGGATCAATTGAATCAGACGTGAATCCGTCAAACAGGTGTCGTTCTCCGCGGTCCTGCGTCAGCACTTCTCTGAACACCGGTGGCAGTTTCTCTAATCGTGGAAGAATTTGCTGGAATGCTCTTTAAGTTCCACACTTGGAAGGCAGCTGTCAAGTCAGAAGGTTCATTTGACCTGCGAGTTTTTCGATGACCCCCAGTCTCCAGGATTACACCGTTCACATGGCGAGGGCGGCCACAACCTGCAGGGGGTAGAGAATGGCAAACACGAAGTAGACGTCGACAACAAGAGCGGCACCATCGCACGACTTCACTATGTCTGGTTCTTTATTCACTGTTGACTGTCAGTTTGTCTTCATTTTAAACATTAACATTCACAAGTTTGCGTCAAACAAGAGCGTAGTGTGTTTTGTTAAGAACCTGGCATTACGATACGTATCAGGATACAGGGTCAACAATACGATATATTATGATAAATTGTGATAGTGTAGAAACAAGGATATATGTGTACTATTGTCGAGTACTTGACTCTGGTGGTGTGATAGTGTAGTAACAAGGATTTATGTGTACTATTGTCCAGTACTTGACTCTGGTGTTGTAATAGTGTAGTAACAAGGATATATGTGTAGTATTGTGGAGTACTTGACTCTGGTGTTGTGATAGTGTAGAAACAAGTATATATGTGTAGTATTGTCGAGTACTTGACTCTGGTGTTGTGATAGTGTAGAGACAAGTATATATGTGTAGTACTGTCGAGTACTTGACTCTGGTGTTGTGATAGTGTAGTAACAAGGATTTATGTGTACTATTGTCCAGTACTTGACTCTGGTGTTGTGATAGTGTAGTAACAAGGATATATGTGTAGTATTGTGGAGTACTTGACTCTGGTGTTGTGATAGTGTAGTAACAAGTATATATGTGTAGTATTGTCGAGTACTTGACTCTGTTGTTGTGATAGTGTAGAAACAAGCATATATGTGTAGTATTTTTGAGTACTTACCGCTGGTGTTGTGATAGTGTAGTAACAAGGATATATGTGTAGTATTGTCCAGTACTTGACTCTGGTGTTGTGAAAGTGTAGTAACAAGTTTATATGTGTAGTATTGTCCAGTACTTGACTCTGGTGTTTCAGAATGTACAGACCACATGACTCTTGACGAAGTAGAAACTTCTTACAATACAAAATATGTCCAAACATCAGCTTTAAAAGGAGCTGGACTCACTGTATCCTCTCATCCTCAGTCATCTCAGGGATCTTGCAGGATATTATTCTTCATTTAGCTGCGCAGGACGTAACAGAAATTTCCCTGAGAGTGTCATCTCAAAGGGATCAATAAAGTGCAGTCTAAGTCTAAGTCTAAGTCTAACAACTGCTGCCATCTTGTGAATGGAGGTTTATAACTGCAACACCAAAAATATCTATGGAGTCTATCCTAGTTTCTGTGGGAGAGAGACGGGGTACATTCTGGGTCCCTTAAATGTAGGGAAAATGATGCAAGTATAATTGAAATGAATAGTTTGGCACAGCGCGCGGTGATGGTTGGTTCTATTTGCTCATCTTTCTGGGAGTCATGTGCTGCATCTCTGGGTGACTCCATAAAAACATTGTGACTGATCCCTGCACAAACCTGCTACTTTACAAGCACCATCAGATACAGCCATGAATCAAGACCGTTCTCATGACAAGCAGCGCCAGCCCGATGGGGGTCGTCAGGGGACAGAAACTATTTCTTCGTGGCACAGATACCGCGCCCATCAGACACCCGTAAATCAGACACAGCAGCCTTCAAGCCCCCTGTTGTGACTGGGCCAAATGTGGTGCAAGACAACCTGACTCTTCTCCTGACCCACACTGTGGCCCTCATGGCATGATGGTCACAGGTGTGTTGGATCGTTCAAGGACTGAAAAAAAGAGGAAAATAAATGAGTCTTCGGTGAACGAGCTGTTGTCGAATCCTGACCTCGCTTGTGTTTTAATTATTTTTCAAAAGTGTACCTCGTATGTTGTGTCTCTAAATTTCATCAAAGAACACTTGAGCAGCGAGTGTGTAGCGCCCCCAGATGGTCGACTCAATATCTCTTTAACATCCATGTGGCTAGCTTTGGTAGGATAGCACCACCTACTGGTGAGAGCAGGGACTAATAGAGCAACGTTACCTCGATATTTATGTTGCTATTAGTGCTTTAAAATTAGAAAACACAAATATATACAAGTGCATTCTGTTGGGTGTGGACGATATTAAAGTCATTATGTGTTTGATTTATCCTTCATTGTTTTATCAAGAAGTCAAAAAAAAAGATAAAATATCAAGCACTAAAATACAAATAAGGAAAAAAAAAATAGAACTGTTTTCCAGAAAATCATCGGGACACTAACAGTATTATATGTGTCAAAGATTTACGAATAATGTCAATTTCTTGCCAATGTTTTGTTGGATAATTTCACAGAAATGTTGATTTGTTTATTTAACACAACTACAGTCGCAGGTTTATCTAAACTTTTTGAAGATATTTTTTTGTTTTATTAATGGTCTGCGTCTCTTTCTCTGTCAGAAAAACAACCAATAAAAACTACAGTATGAAACAGAAACAATGTGGCCCTCGTCAGGTTCAGCGTAGAACATATAGAAAGTGTTTCTGACACTGTTGGCTACAATTTTATTTTGTGGCTCAAACATAGATTTCTCCCGTTCTTTGTTTAGGACTTTGACATTTGTTGTCCCAGAAAATAATTGATGTACATAAGTAAATATTGAGATCATATTAAAAAAAATTAAAAAAAATTAAAACTTTTGTTTTTTATTTTCTTAGTTATTTCATAATATTTTGGCTCCTCTTTTTTGGCTTGACGGCCCCTCACAACAGTCCCAATATAAAGTGTAAAGTGGCCCCTGAAGAAATATACTACCCAGGCCTGAAATAAATGTAATACGTGAATCCTTTGTAAATGTAACTGTCTTTGGTGCAAAAAGGCTTTGTATAATTTTATCTATTACCAGGTATTTAACTTTATTTAAATGATAATGTATTATATATATATATATATATATATATATATATATATATATATATATATATATATATATATATATATATATATTCATCAGGGGTGTGAGAAAAAAGTAAATACACCATTATGTATAGTTCTTCTTTTAGGGTAAGGTAAGGTAAAACTTTATTGATTGAAATTGTTTAAATAATTCTAATTCTTTTTAAATAAATGAAAATCACTGAGGATGAGAGGATACCGTTTACCAGAGCTTCTTGTTTTTAGGGATTTTAGTTCTATCAATTTAACCAAAAGAGAATGGAAATTAAATAAAAAAAAAAACACTTTCTGGTTATTTAATGATTTATAATTCCATTTCCATGATCCACTTTGTCACAATTACTATATACATTCACCATCTGATCCTCTTAAGGGCCTCCCTCGGCCGTTAATGCCGTACTCCCTTTGTGGCGCTGTGGCCCCGTCCCCACTCACACTCACACACACACACACACACACACTCTCACACACACACACACACAGCCACTTGTGACTTTTCATCACACGCGTCTCCTCTGCCTGTCCACTGATAACAGAGGGTCGCTGCGTCACGTACGGTGAGGAGACTCTGCCGGTTATGTCGGGTCAGTGTTCATCTGCTGGTGTTTCTAGAAGGACTCGCGTCAGCCTCGGCTCCCGAGCAGAGGTCAAGCCCGGCAGGACGGGACAGGGATTTAGCCGGGAGTTCCCACTGAAGGTTGGTTCGCCGGCAATTGTCGACTTTGTACAAAGTGTGTTGCGGCTTCCGAGGAGGATTTACAGTCCACGGAGGTGCCGAGTTTGGATGTTGTGGAATATTTAGTGTGAGACTCTCCTGCGGTCGGAGTGGAATTCTCCCGCTAATTTGTTTCTTCCTCCAATGAGGCTCGGTGGACTGACGGACCATTTGGGGTCCGTGTTTGGACTGGCAGGCTCTTTTATGTGGACAAATGGTGCTTCGTTTCACTTCACACATTAGTTTGAAATAGCTTGAAAGAACTTCTCGGTACGTGTGAATGTAACAACAATACTTGAAACCTAATGCCCTGTAGTTTTTTGTAAGAAAGTTAACACTCAAGGTACAATAACTGTCAAACAGTACAGCTATTGGAAATAAAATGAGGTATATCTTAATTTATTGGAATATTTGATGAATAAAATGTGACTAAATGCATATGTTAAGCCGTTTCACATGTTAATACATTGTATTTGCAAATAAAATAGCAAATATGTGTGTGTTTTAGATTTTAAATGTAGCAAAAGTGTGTATTGTGGGATTATTTTTTTATATGGACTTTTATATGTTAATTTAAACAAACTATAACTATTTCAAAAATACCCCAAACTTTAATTGAAATCAAAAGTTTTCTAATAATAATATTCGATTATTTATTTTCTTATTTTTGACAGTATAGAAGCCTCACTTTGGCTATTATTACTATATAATTTTGCTCTCTTATTGTTCTTTCATACTGTTTCATATACATGTTGTGTTATCAGTTTTATCTTGACCTTTAAAGTATATACTTTATTGAATATTGTTTTGATTGTTTAAGCGCTTTGTGACCCTGGTCTGGAAAAGCGCTATTGAAATAAAAATGACTTACTTACTTACATATTAATTTATTTAGTTTATTCCGTGTAAATCAGCATTTTCTGATAGATCCAAAATTCATAATATTTGACAGTATTTAATACATGGTGGATATTTGAATTTACACACCGACAATCTACATGGCTACAAACTTAATTAAATCAAATATATAATACATATGATTGTTATCCTTTCTTTAATGAAATAACGATGCACAGATTTTTTATTTCTTTTTCTTTTTGTATCGTACTTAGTTAAATGTTCACACTTTAATAACGTTTAGTAATCTAGATGCTACTGATAGATAACTGTCTAAATGGTTGCTTTACATGTGAATAATCCCTTTATAAATGAACGTTCTTTGATCCAAAGTGTGGTAAATTGAAGAAAAAAATGTATGTATGTATACATGTATATATATATATATATATATATATAATACGAGGAGTCAAAAGAAGCGTACAGGCCGTTTTGTATCATTTACCTTTAAGCAGTTTCCCAGCATATTACGTACGTCGGCACACAATAGAACGCGTGTCCGTACAACAAGTCCGAAGTGTTACCGAGCCCTTATTAGTCTATACACAAGACCGATGTGAGAGCGCGACTTCTGTATTTATAGCTTTGAGTCATGAGCCTGGACGCTGGAAGTGTATATCGACCCATCTGTGCGGCGGCTGCTGGTCACTGTTGTGCGACAATTGTCTGAAGTCGAGATGGATCGAGCTGAGATCGGACAGCGACGAATCAAATCAACTTCTCAGTCTTTACAATGTTTTTTCAGACGTATTTGTGTATTTCATTGAATTCTCATCAACACATTATTAAAGCTCTAAATTAGTCTGCAAGAACAACTCATTAAAAAACTATTTTTATCACCTTTCCCAAAGATTTAATTGGAATTTTACCATAAGTTTCTTTATTTAATAGAAATGAGATCCTTCACTTATCAAAAACATGCAAAATGGAGATAATTGTTGTACATTTGGCTTATTATGTTGCTTTAAGTTAGTGGTGTCGAACCCATGTCATGCTAGTAACCAAAGTCTTTGAACAGTTTGAGTCGCGGGCGGAATTATTTTGTATTTATCAAACTGTCTGTGACAGGAAGTGTGAGTCGAATTGCAATATTGTGTACCTTGAAGGCACAAACCTTATTATATCTACGTTCCTATCCTTCGACTTGTATTGTAAGTTTATTTGTTGACGTCTTTTCTTAGATTTAACACTGGCAGCTCTATAGGCCACCGTATCAACATGAACATTATTCTGCTTATTCTATGTTAAATCAGGGCTTAGGTGAAGTAGTTAAAACATGGAACAATCATGAACAAAACTCACTATTTTTGATTAATCTAGTCATAAATAATGGGTCATAGCCATATTAGACAAAATCTCTTATGGAAGAAGATTTGCGCAGTTTAACAGACTATTGAAGGCAACAAGTTCAGCATGTTTTGGTTTATTTAAGCTACTTGTTTAACATAGTTTGATTGTTTTTGTTAACTTTTACAATTACAAAATAATGTTGGATGTTAAAGGCAACGCACTTCAATAAATTATTGAACGTTTCACTTGAACTATAAAATATATACTTGAAAATATTTAGCTTTAAACCAAAAATCTGTTAAGCAAACCATAAATACAAAACGTATTTATTAATTATAATGACATTGAAGTTGGTTGCATTAAAACAAAAAGTTCAAGCAACTCCTTTCGATTGTTTAGATCATGGACTCCATCATATAAGTGGGTAAAGTTTTCCGGCAGTTAAAACAGGATGTATATTTACCAAACTGCCCCGAAAAGTATAAGTATGATAGCAAAATGATATTTTAGTACTCGCTTTATTATCTCAATGTTTAGCCTCCTTTAAACTCCTTTCTGTCGACGTCAGTTTTACTATGAAAAACATTAGCATCTTTAAGAACATGAACAGAAATCAACAGGATTTGTCCTCGAAGAAATATTACATGTAAACATACACTTTTAATTTGATTATGATTTTTGGACTAGTATTTGGTTTGTTACCGCGGGATCATTTCAGTTATGTATTTGCCATAAAATTATCCTATTTTGGTCAAAGAAAACCTGTAGGGTTTCTTGATATATATTTGGCAAGAAAGCTGAAAGAGCAGCCTCAGAAGTGGGCGACGTGAGAAGTTAATGATGTGACACTCTGTTAGCAAGGCACCGTCACCACTGCGAGAGCCAGCAACAACTTACAAGCCGGTGATAATATGACACGAGATTTAATTGCATTCATGTTATTCGCAAACTGCCGCATCTGCCACAGCAACCAACTCAGGAATAAAAATGTCAAAGGTTTTGCCCTGAAGACCCGGAGCAGTGGAGCCCGGAGCGCCGCACAGAACCGCCGGGTTCAGTCGGTTTAATTGGTGAAAGATTTTCGTCGTTAGCAAGTGTGAGCGGTGGCGCGATAGCACGCCTGTCAGGTGCTCGACATAGTTGATATGATGAATAGTTGAGTAAGACTAAGTTTAGACGGCATGCGAGGGCATTCGTCAGAAATTGAAAGGACGGGCCAGTCAAATGAGGTTACAGCACCGGGACCCCCGGCAGGTCCGCGGGTCTTGGTTACAGGAGCCGATCGCGAGCAGAGCAGAACCTTTGGGAAAGAGCGCTTACGCTGCGAAGCCCTTGATACTCGATCCAGACACGATGAATTTAATTAAAGCATGTACATAGTGTTCCGGCCCGACGGGTCGTAAATCTGCGACAAAGTTGAAGCTTACCTACGGGATCATTGTGCGGACGTGTCCCGGTGTCGCATCACAGCTCTGTTACGTCCACGAGGACCTGACGTCTTAATGTTCAATAATGGACTCTCATGATGTCTGGCTTAATGGCTATATTTCCTAACAGCTGCTTCACATATATTACATCTTCTCTGACCATTTCTGAATTATGCCTCAACAACTGTTCTGAACAAAGAGTTCACTTCTCGAAAAGTAATCGTGCAAGTAGGCGTTAAACGTATTCTCCATCTTTTGTTGTGAAGCCTTCTGAGTTATGGGGATTTGACTTTCTATAAAAGTAGGTTAGAAGTTGTTTTTTTATCCATGGACTTTCCTTAAAGCAGTAATACGTAAAATTGAAAAGATTGTTTCTTGCCACCAGAGTAACTTCAATGTCATTGAACGTCCATTGCCACATGCAACATGTACATTTGTTTACCAAACAAGTCAAAGACTTAAAGTGTGTCTGTGTTTTGTTATTGGTGGTCTCAAAAAAGTCTCTCAACATTTCGGACTTTAACAGGTTATATCAAAGAATGTGTCTTTTTTCATACTCAAGGCTCACTGGATTATAAGGCACAGTAAGTGAAACTAAACAGTCGGATGAATTCAACTTTATTCAACATTGTAATGCTCAGACGACCCTTTAGGCACTGATGTGTTGTAACTTACCAAAGTCGTACTAAAATATTTTGACTGATTTTTGAGTGCAGTCAGTGCACCATTTAAAATCGCTTTAAGTACAGTAAATACTACCAGAAATGCACCAGATTAAAAGGCGTACTCTCAGTTTTTAAGAGCCACATAAAAACATCACTCAGAAAATATCAACCAAATATGTTCAGAATGTTATGTAGTGCTGCTTTAAAATCCCATTCACATATCACTAAATTATGCGATTTACTAACCGCTCTAACGAAAAGATGAAATATCGATGTCAAAATTGTCTTGTTTACATTGTTCTGAAGAATGTCTACCCCACCTTTATTGTAAATACTTGTAACTTCATTATCGTATTTCTGTCTCTAATCAAAGTAAAACTGTGATCGATGAATATATACAGTATATTCAGTGGTCCCTTGCCATATTATGATCTTACAGATGGTTTTATTTGTACATGTTACTAAACTTTTAAATATATTGTATTAAACTGCAGTCAAGTACATCAAAGTGTCTTTGTTGACTCTCTTACAAACATGGGATTCATTTGAAGAGCAGATCAACACAACCACAGAACTTAGTGGGAGACTCTTATTACCGCCAGCAAAACATTCAACTCCCATGATGCCTTTCTACACACTGCTCTATTTGTGGCGGCAGATTGGTCTTTACAATATTGTGTTTAAATTGTACATCTATGTTGTTATGTCAAAAGTTATCACTAGCTATGATCGGTTGGCTGGGCGGCAAAGCATTACGTTACTGGGAGGGATGTTGAAAGGGATGGAATCTCATATGCAATGTTGAGTTTCCAACTGCTAACAAATGTTGAATAAAGCAAGTGAAAAATGAGTGATCAATACTAGGAAGGTTTATTTCATCAGGGTGGGTTTTCAGAAAGAAACTGGTGCAATAAACAAGGATCAAGTGTATAGTATATAAACTTTAGTCAAAGACTCCACAGTGTTTCAAAGTATAATTTCAAAATAGTTACTAACTATGGCTTTACTTCCTTTTTTCTTCAGCGGGCAGCCGTTGGACGATATCAATAAGAAGGGGCTCCTGGTTGGTGGCCAGCTGTCTGCTGGCGTTCCGTTGGGGCCTCAACAGCAGAACCAGCAGCTACTCCTGACTCCTGCCAGCCTCCAGCTCGCTCAGCTCCAGGCACAACTTACACTCCATCGCCTCAAACTGGCTCACGGTGGAAACACAGCAGCCGCCGCCAACATCCTCAACCAGGTCCTCTCCAATGTGGCCATGTCTCAGCCGCTGTTCAACCAGCTCCGGACTTCCACGATGCTGGGAAACCATCGCGGCGCCCTCCCGACCGGGGTTCTGGGTTTCCCCTCTTCAAACACAGCATTAGGGGCCTTAGGATCTGGAGGATTTAACCAAAACCCAGGGAATGTCAGAGTGAACCACAATGGTGGAGGAACTCAAGCCAGTCAACAGGGAGCAGATTTTTCCCAACAACCCGGATTGACGTATCCGTCCGACACAGACCGACGCCTCCAGTATGAATCACCTGCTGCAGAAGAGCCTCTCTTCTCCGGCAGTAAACAATCGAACAATATTGGATTCAAACAAGATTTCTATGGCCAGGACTTTACTGGAGCACAGTTCCGCGATCAGAACTT
Organism: Callionymus lyra; assembly: GCF_982586985.1. NCBI lineage: Eukaryota > Metazoa > Chordata > Actinopteri > Syngnathiformes > Callionymidae > Callionymus > Callionymus lyra. The sequence goes on along the minus strand of NC_141818.1, from coordinate 42,383,158 downwards.
GAATGTTTACAACTCAGCTGGACAAGCGGAGCAGTGGAAAGTACCCGCTCACTCCGGAGCGATGGACATGGTGCCCGAAGCAGCGTCTGCGTGGACGGCAGCTGGACAGCCTTTGCGGCCCAGATCTGATTTGTATAACCCAGAGGAACCGACCTCCGACCCCAAGTTTAATCCCAAGAGTGGGGTTCCTCCTTTCGGCTCCGTCAGCAGACCCGGTTTTAGCGGCTACCAGCCCATACTGGGAGTCGAAGAAGCCATGTGTCCCGGCAGCAGAACGCTTCTGCCTCAGCAAATAAATGACTACCACGCCGTCATCCCCACTCAACTCCCCCACCAATGTAGCATCTGTGACAAAAAAGTTTACAACCTCAAGGTGAATCAAAAATAACTATCTCACCTCAGCAGAGCCGGAAGTCAACGTTGACATTTGTGTTTGCAGGATTGGGACCAGCATGTGAAGGGAAAGCTTCATCTTCAGAACCGGCTACTGTACTCAAGCGAAAGGTGAGGCGAGGCTTTGTGGTATAACCCCTCGAGGCTCCGTAGTATTGCCTAGCAAGGCTCTGTAGTATTACTTGCGAGGGTCCGTAGTATATCTCCACTAGGCTCAGTAATATTACTCAGCAAGGCTCTGTAATATTTATTTGCAAGGCTCTGTAGTATATCTCCAAGAGGCTCAGTGGTATTGCTCAGTGAGGCTCTGTAGTATTTCTCCATTAGGCTTTGTAGTATTTATCCAGGAGACTCCGTAGTATAACTCCGCAAGGCACCGTACTGGAATCAATAAAAGTTGGCCTGTAGTCTTGCTAAGCGAATCTCCGTAGCGAGGCTCCGTAGCATTACTCCGTAGCATTACTCCGTAGCATTACTCCGCCAGCCTCTGTTGTATTACTCTGTGAGATTCTATAGTATTAATTCACCAGCGTACGTAGTTTTACTCTGTAAGCTTCCAGTGTATTACTCCACCAGCCTCCGTAGTATTACTCTGTGGGCTTCCATTGTATCACTTCTCGAGGCTCTGAAATAATACTACAGTAGTTTTACTACTTCAACATCGTTCATATCACAACTTAGGAAAGAGAAGTTTTTTGGCTGAAATGAGGAGATAATTTCAACAACAAGTGTTTGTCCAAACAACACTTTTCTTCATGGCTGAATGCAGTACCAGTACCAGACAACACATAATAGACGAATATCCTGTTTTATTTTCACGTGTTATATTTACGGCTGATGCTTCGTTGAATTTGATCCGTCACAAGATATCGAAGCATGTCCGGCAGCTGAACTCAGCCTTCTGTGATTGTTGCAGCTCGGGGGTGGCATCGGCCGGAGCTGCTCACTACACAGTGGGTCGGACCTCTGATGTCAGCCTCTGCACGGCCGGAACCAACTCCATGGTCTACTCTGCGGCGGGTCAAGGTAGGACGTTCGATGGAACCCTCTAACAGAACAGACAGATGCATGGATTCTTCTGGACATCTGTGAAAATGTCAGAAATGTCTTCACAGATGCGTCCTCAGGAGCCAGCGCCGCGTACTTGCCAGCTGCAGCCATGAACACATATCCACTGTCGAACACAGGATTTACTGCACACCAGCCCGAGTCAAAGGTCAGGCCAATGTTGATTTGACTTATGCATTTAGGATGTATGTCTGATCGTGAAGCTCAACACATGGACGCATTTATATCGAAGATTAGTGGTTTATTACAAATGTATCATCATGAGTCTGAGAACCTTTGTCTTCGTTTATATTTTATCCTCTGATATATGGAAGTAGATCAATGACATCAGAATATTGAATGGTTGAACTTAACATTTACAAATTTTGGTAGTTTTTTTTTTATTGCATTCGTTTATTATTCTTGTAATAATTGAATTCAACCATTTCTGTATTGAAATGTTGATTTTCTTTTTAATATTAAAAAAATGAATGCATTGTTCCACACATAGAGTTTGACACTCTAATTCCAATAATTAAAAATATATATTCAATTTTTTATTTTTTTTATTTGTAGTCATTTAAATTCAATATAAAATGTTGATATAAGAGTCACAAGATATAACAAAAAGAGCAACAACTACTTGATCCAACTTTCAGCCAATTATGCAAAACACGAGCAATCGTTCAAACAAAAATCATTTAAACGTAACTTTATTGCTTAAAGAAAATAAGCAATTAAGTTTTAACATTTTGAAATGTTAAATTAATTCAATACATTTATGGCACTGATATAATTTCATACAATAAAAGCAGTTTAACGTATGTTTAAGATTTAAATTGAACGTTATGTTTTCCAGTAACGTTAACGGTCGTTACGATCAATGATCGCGGTTCCATCTACACTACATATAGACTGTAGAAAAAAATGCCGCCTCAGTTGGAATACCTGACCAAATTTGTTAGTTGCTGACTGGAGTTTTGAAAAACAGCAGCTGTTGACGGACCTCCCAAGCTACGACGAGCGTCTGGGAAAGCAGCATAGTGTTAATGATGAGGGAGGTGAAATGGAATTAGCCCCCGCCAAGCTAAGGAAAGCTTGTGCTGCACCAGCTTTCAACAGCCTCCGTCCAGCCTCGACCCCTGCCGAGAGCTTCTGGCTCAGTTTGTGACAAATAACCCAAATTCATACGAAGAGAATGTTCCTCGGATTCATGATGTTTCCTCGGCGGTCATGCTTGTTCGAACACGACAGGTGTTGCTTTTTGAGTTACTGTTTTAATGCCGTCTCCTGTCCAAAGATCACGCTCACTCACGTGTAATGGTTTTTTCTCTCGAGACATATTTGGTTTCACATATTTCTAGCAAAACCAGAATCAGAAACAGCTTCATTCACCAACTGTATATGACGATATACTTTATCTTGGACTGTTGACGCCTCGGGGAACTTGAAGTTTCTTCTGACAGAAACTAGAACAGAAATAGAAATAAAATACAATAATATACAAACATCGTGAAGTGGAATGTATGTGTAATAGTACCTTTTATAACAACTCCATGTGCTGCAGTCAAAGGTCACGAATGTAAATATAAGGAGAGGAAAACTTTAATTTGGTTCCTCAAGTCAAACAGTAGTTTGAGATAAATAAACACCAGATTATTGCTGAATTCCATATGGAGCAGCGACATAGAGGCCGGCGTTACGGACGCCCCGACTACAGCAGTCTTGAATTACAGACTGGTTAGAGGCCGGTAAAATGATCCGCGAAGTCTTGAGTGTGTCTGTGTAGGAACGTTCAGAGGGACCAAGATCCTCCAACATGGATCCTGCTTTGTACAAATAAACACACATGTCCTCAGGAGGAATCCCAGCCAGTGTTCGTGTGCAGGCGCGTCAGTGACAACAAGAAAGTGTGGCGTGACATATTTTCCTCCTCCCTTAAACCACCTGATACTGGTCCAGCGTGTCGACTTGTGCACGAGGCTTTCGTCAACTCCACATATGGCACAAGGTCACCGTCATCTCGGCCGGGGTTTTCCTGCTCAATACCTCCTCGAATGTAGATTGAATGACGTGTTTGATGGTGTATAAAACAATTTTATACCATCATAGAAGAGGAGGAGTTGTAAAATAAATAAAAAATAAATTTAAAATGTCTCAATAAAAGTCAAGCTAAGATGCACACGAGGGAAAAATCACATAAATCACAAGTTAATAGTGAGTGTAAGAAAATATCGCAATGTCTTTTTGCAACAATACCGTATTGAACAGTTTTGTATGGATTATTTTTACTTAAAATTAATTTTATTTTATCAACTTTTAGGTTTACATTTCAATATAATGTGTGTAAAATAAAATTATTCAATTTTTTTATTTGTTACAATTAACATGCAAACATTCACAGCGTTTCTTCATTTTTGTGTTGCAATGACCAGTGAGCAGTAAATATATTGTCCACAGCTAAAAGAACAATGAAATCCCACGAGATCTCAGCCATGACTGAGGACGAGAGGATACAGTGAGTCCAGCAGCTTTTAAAGATGATGTTTGGACATATTTTGGTTAGAAAACAAATGAAAGCAGTTACAACTTCGTCAAGAGTCATGTGGTCTGTAAATACTACAACACCAGAGCTTTCTCCGGTCTCTGTGATCGGTTGGTTCATTGGCACGAATGCAGCTCTGTGTAGAAGTTGATGGTAAAGAAAGAAAAGATGAAGTCGAGCACTTGTACTGCAGTCGCAAAGCGTGCGCAAAGTGAGATTCATTGAACGTAAAAGAGATTTTTCTTTGCTCAAAACACTCTATTATTTGCTGGAGTAAAATTTACATGCAAACGGTTACCTATGTGCAAAACATATTCTCAGGTGCTCAAAATTTCTATCTCAAAAGTCGGACAAGTCAACAAATTAACACAAAGAAAAAGCCATAGATTCCTGGCCTGGTTTCTCTGCAACAAGTTTATCTAATATCGGGTTTTTGTGTTTTACTCAATATCTCAACTTAAATTTTCGAGTGATTTAGGATTTTTGACATGCATTCTTTTCTTTCTAAATTAAACACATTCCAGACAGTTTTAATCAATTTCATAGACGTTTATTTTCTACTTGAGTGCGGCCTGCTAACAAATGCCTCTTGGGCGGGAAGAGAATCAGACTTTCATGTTAAAACTTGACTGTTTCAGATTAAATGTAAATGTTATCGAAAACTGTAACATTGAATCAATAAAAAAGCAACTTTTTATCACTTGGAAGAAGTTTGTTGTGAGAGAAAACAATGGATTTCTAGCAAAATTATCCTTAAATACCTGAAAGAGATCCTGATATAACATTCTATTAAGATTATGGTTCTTGGTCACTTCAGCATTTCTTCTTATTTTTCATCAAACTATTCCCTCCATTGGTAACCACTGCAGTGCAGGAAGAAGGGTCTTGGTTAACTCACACCCACTCGCCAACCAATCCAAACTCTTTCATTCCGTCTCAAGACGCCTCCGGAGTCGTTTGGCACCTCTTGTGTCTCGACATGTCGCGCTGACGTTCGCGCCACTTTGCCTTTGATTCACTGAGCTGACAGTCATGTCGTCTTCTTCCCGCTGTCTTGTCGCTTCCTGTTTGAAACGTGTTACTCTCTGAACTTCTGTTCCACTGAAGGTCAGATCCAAAACTGTCGAGGCTCTTATCAAACGTAGAATGAGATCTTGAAGGAACTGTTAGCAAGATGTGTTTTTATTTCAGGTTTTCTGACGGAGTTTAAACGTTCGGCGACTAAAGTCCGGGTCAAACATCAGTGAGCGAGGGTCGCCTCGACCAAACAATCCCGTCCTGCCTGAAACTCCAAGAACATAAACAGTCTATTTCTGAATCTGTTTATTGGGCCCAACCTGGATTGACCTTCATGTATTCTGGTGGTGCCAGTGGCTTCATGCTGCTAATAGAATTATCACTTCTGTGTCCGTGGCTGTTTATTTCACTCCGCCTGCCAGAAACCATTAAGACTTTGCAACAAATATCAGAGATTTGTTTTCCAGATATGATGTTTCACTGGGGTTTAATCAAATCTGTGCCTTTGGCAGGTTCACGTGGATTAGAAGCAGCTTTTCAGCTACTGGCCTGGAACTTCCTGTTAGTGTTGGGATTTAAGGACGGTAGTAGAAGGTAGTTCCTGATTCATGAAGCGTCTGCCTGTTGAGTCCGAGGCAAACTGGGGTTATTGTCTGCGGCACACAAGGAACTTCCCGTCAAGTGTATGAGTCAGAAAATAGTTTTAAAAAAGTGGTTGGTGGTAATGATGACACAGTTCATTCAATAACTTTCAACTCTGTGTCCCGATGCACCTCATTGAGTCACAATCCAAATGAATTTCAGTTTGAACACGTTTCCTCTGTGTTTTCTACTGTGAATGAGGGATGGATGAAAGAAAAATGATCCTGGTCCCCCCATAATAATGCAGTGATCCACCAGACAACAGATCCCTACACTAATAACACTTTCCCCCAAGTTATCAACTTAGTGTTGAATGTTAAAAATAATTAACATCTATTTCGGTCTATATCATTTTATTGTATATTTTACATTCCCAACCCCATGAAAAAAAAATCGTCTTTATTTTTTACGCAACTGGCAATAAACATGTTCTGATTCTGATAAATAATAATGAGCTGTTTATATCTCTCTTTATATGCAATATTTGTTATATATGAGTCTATTCATTAAACTTGATGTAATGACACGGATATCAAATACAGTCGATCCTCATTTTATGTTATGTAATTTTAAAATTTACCCCCTCATTTGAACAATGCAAAAACAATGTGTCCTTCCCAGCCCTAGAATCAATTTATATCAACCTTTATTTTATAGAGTAAAAACACAAAGAATACGTGTGCTGCTAACTTGACCAACTTAATTCTTCGTTTACTTCTGCTCCATTTATCACCTTTTTTGGAGTAATACAGGCTGATTTGAAGTATAAATAATGTGACAAGTGCATATTGCAATTAGGACTGTGTATTCACAAGTATCTGATATTATACGTATCATGATAGGGGTGTAACGACAAGATATATAGTGATAGTGTAGTAACAAGTATATATGTGTAGTATTGTCCAGTACTTGATTCTGGTGTTGTGATAGTGTAGTAACAAGTATATATGTGTAGTATTGTCCAGTACTTGACTCTGGTGTTGTGATAGTGTAGTAACAAGTATATATGTGTAGTATTGTCCAGTACTTGACTCTGGTGTTGTGATAGTGTAGTAACACGTTTATATGTGTAGTATTGTTGAGTACTTGACTCTGGTGTTGTGATAGTGTAGTAACAAGGATATATGTGTAGTATTGTCCAGTACTTGACTCTCGGTTGTGATAGTGTAGTATTGTCGAGTACTTGACTCTGGTATTGTGATAGTGTAGTAACAAGGATATATGTGTAGTATTGTGGAGTACTTCACTCTGGTATTGTGATAGTGTAGTAACAAGGATATATTTGTAGTATTGTGAAGTACTTGACTCTAATGTTGTGATAGTGTAGAAACAAGGATAAATGTTTAGTATTATCCAGTACTTGACTCTGGTGTTGTGATAGTGTAGTAACAAGGATATATGTGTAGTATTGTCCAGTACTTGACTCTCGGTTGTGATAGTGTAGTATTGTCGAGTACTTGACTCTGGTGTTGTGATAGTGTAGTAACAAGGATAAATGTGTAGTATTGTCGAGAACTTGACTCTGGTGTTGTGATAGTGTAGTAACAAGGAAATATGTGTAGTATTGTCCAGTACTTGACTCTGGTGTTGTAGTATTTACAGACCACATGACTCTTGACAAAGTCGTAACTGCTTTATTTGTTTTCAAACCAAAATATGTCCAAACATCAGCTTTAAAAGCTGCTGGACTCACTGTATCCTCTAATCCTCAGTCATCAAAGTATCCTCTTGTCCTCAGTCATAGCCGGGATCTTTCAGAATTATATTCAGCTGCGGAGGACGTAATGACTGCTGCCATCTAGAGGCCACAAGATGAATTTCAGCACAAAATAAATGAACGCTCTGACTATTTGCGTGTTCATTGTAAATATAAATTGTATTATTTTATTTTAAACATTCCTCATTGAAAAGTAAACCATAAACAACTATGATTAAAAATAAAATATGATTTGAAAGCCAAAATAAAATAGAAAAAGATATAGATAATTCAAAAAAAATGATCCTTTAAAACATTGATACAGTGCTGTTGAATATTGATGTTGTATCATGTAAAAAAACATCGCAATATGTCATTATTTTGATATTTTTTTGCGCACTTAGTGACCAGTGTTGTCTAATGACATCATTATAGCACAGTTTATAAACTTAAGCACCATTTGTTTACAACTGACCTGTCAACCTGTGAGTGTGACTATTTATCTTGTGCTGGTCATCGTCCACCAGTTACTCAGAGCATCTCCAGGTCCATATAAAAAAGGTTTCAAGGATCATCCTCAGTTGGCATCAACTGCTAAGGAAATGAAAAGGTGTGATGAAGGATGCGTGGGTGGCTGGTTTACAAGTCTGCAAATCCGAAAAAGAAACTTTCATGATGACCAGAGGACGCCTGCCAGGCTGCTATTAATAGTGAGGAAGTGGTATGTGTGGTGGTGTCGCGCTGACGTCCAGCAGACAGACCCCCCCCCCCCCCCCACACCCCCCTCTGACTTCTGTCCAAATTGATAAAACACTTTGCATTAATGACACCGTCTGGTTCAACTGAGGAGCTTTTTCTATTTTTAAATTGAACACGACATTTGTTCGAACCAGACGGGGGGATGTAAAGTGTGTTTAATCTCTGTTTGTTTGGGATCCATCAGGCGTTTCCACCCAGGAAAGCGACGGTCGGACGAGTGGTTCACATCTGCAACCTCCCTGAAGGAAGCTGCACGGAGAACGACGTCATCAACCTCGGACTTCCTTTTGGAAAAGTCACCAAATACATCCTGATGCGATCCACGCATCAGGTAGAGCTTGTTTTTTTGTTTTTTTAAATGACTCAAATGAACCATTAACAAACATGTTTCTCCGACACAGGCGTTTCTGGAGCTGTCGTATGTGGAGGCGGCTCAGGCCATGGTCCAGTACTACCAGCTCACCCCGGCCATGATCAACAATCAGAAGCTACTGATACGCATGTCTAAGAGGTACAAGGAGCTGCAGCTGAAGGTACGGTGGACCAACATGGGAGAATAGATCAGTGTCATCAGGATATTGAGGGAATTGAACATTTTAAATGTTTTTATATTGAAATGTTTAAGCAGTTCATTATTTTTTGAATAAGTCAATTTGACAATATCTATATATCGAATGTTTATTTTTATTGAACGCTCAGTCCCACAATCTGTGCTCTGTTGGTTTTGTCTGCTGACTCTATTATACCAACATGTTTATAATACATTTAAAAACCCTGAGTTAATGTATTGAATTAAGAGCTTTTTTTTTTTTTCAAATGATTAGAAAGAAGATTAGTATAATGTGTGTATTGGGTTTTTTTCTATTAAAATAAACCATTTAATATATAGATTTTGAATAATTGATATATATTTATATATACTGTATATATATACATATATATATATACATGTGTTATTGAATCATCTTATTCAAAACTGTCAAAAGGTTGAATTATTTTTTTGTTGAATAATTGAATTAAAGACATATAGAATATTTTCAAAATCAATGATTTTTTTTTACACATAGAGTTTGATATTCTTATTCTGATAATAGAAAAATAAATTACCTAAATTCAGTGTCAAGAGACAATACCAACAGAGCACCGAGCTACAGTACTTGATTCAACTTTAAAAATAATATTAATATAATTGAAAATATTACATTTTTCAATAACATTATTCAAAGACAAACTAATTTATCCTTTCAATATAAAAACGATTGAATTCAATAACAGAATTCAATGCTTAAAAAACAACTATTCAACATTTTAAATGTAAAGATCAACCATTCAATATTCTGATGACACTCATTTACTTCCATTTATAAATAATATAAATGCGTGAACTCTATGTTTTGATAAACTCGTTTTTCTATCCCTAGAAACCTGGAAAGGACGTTCAGACCATTATCCAGGACATTGCCTCCCAGTGGGACAGAGAGGAAATGCAAGAACATGAGCAGTAAGAATCCTTTGATAGATCAGCACGAGAGTTTCTTAACACCAGACTGATCTGCAGTGTTTTGCTGCCCTCTCTGGTTAAAAGCACTTTGTGGTCTCAAATGTGCTGAGTTGCACTCGAACCACAGAGGTGGCCTGTCCGTCATGCACCCCAGGTAAGAAGCCCCACCACTGCAGGGTCAGCAAAGACTCCCATCAGTGGGTGTTAAGTTATTCTTCTGCAGGACCTGAGGTGTGATCCGTGAACCGGCGACAGGTGGTGATGTCTCGTGGTCTCTCCACAGTTACGTCCCGGAGAGAGCTCGTTCCCGGAGCCCGGTCTGCCGCTCCTCCAGCCCGCACTCCCACAGCCCCAGCTTCAACTCCTGCAGCTCCGTGCACAGCCCCCAGGGGGCGCCGCCCAGGGGTCAAGAGCGCGGCAGCAACGGCATGGGCAGGAGCTCCTGGGAACGATCCTCGCACATGAGGCGGGACGACGAGAAGGACAGAGAACCCTGGAGGAACGGGAGCGGCCCGGACGACGAGCGGCCCAACGGACGCAGGAAAGGTTACTCCGACTTCTCCAGGGCGGCGGATGACCGGGACGAAGGGATGCGAGGCGGCAGAGACTGGTACCCGAGGGGAAGCCCGCAGGACTACTACAGGAGACTGGACGACGGGTTCTCCGGGAAAGAACAGATGTACAAGTCGGACAAGTCCAGGCAGTACCAGAGACACGAGCCGAAGCCCAGGAGGAAGGAGGGATCCGAGCACCACGGCTGCAGGTCCAGGCAGGTGGAGACCACCGACGACCTGTCGCCCGAAGAGAAGAGCTCGCCTGGCAGAGGTCGAAGCAAAAGATCGGGCAGGAAGTTCAGCCCCTCCGAGAAGAACGTGAGGAACACAGTGAGTAACATTAGAGTAACAGCAGAGTAACGTCTCCTTCACTCATGTTTTCCTTCTGCTTCACAGTCTAAAGAAAAATCCTCCTCGCCTCTGAAAAACAACAAGACACATGAGACCAGTGATGAGAAGCAGAAGGTTGTGGTGAGTTGAAATGTATCTTTCAGGGGTCAAAGTTAAATGTGGGGGTCACCAGAGGTCACTTCTGAAGGAGACTTGGGGTCTTTCAGATGTTTTTTAAAAAATGTCTTGTATCCAAATTTAATTTATTTCCGGTTGTTCAATGTTTTATGTGTTTTTTCGTGGTTTCAATGATAATTTAAGACATTTTTGTCTGATTTCACATAAGAAATCTGTTAAAGATAAAATAAAGTTATAAACAATGTTTCAGACTATACAGTAAAATAATAATCAGTGTATTATATAATTTTATAGTATTTCTCTGGCAGTCTTCATAGTATAATATCCAAAAGCTTTGTAGAATTACACAAGAACTCGTAGTACTAGGACATGAGGCTCAGTAGAATTACTTCTTGTGGTATAACTCTGCAAGGCTACTTAGTATTACTCCATGAGGCTTTGTGGTATTTCTCTATGATGCACGGGGGTACTACTCTGTGAGGATCCATAGTATTACTCCGCAAGGCTGGAGTATTACTTTGTTAGGCTTTTAGTACAACTCCCCAAGGCTGCGTAAAATTACTCAGCGAGGCTCTTTAGTATAACGATGTGAGGCTGCGTAGTATTTCTTTGTGAGGATCAGTAGTATTACTCCCTAAGGCTTCGTAGTATTACTTTGCAAGGCACATTAGTATAACTCCCAGAGGCTGTGTAGTATTTATCTGTGAGGCTAGGAGTATAGTCAGGAGCCTTGCAGGGTAATACTTGGGAGACTGACAGAGTAAAAATATTAAGTCTGTCTGACGGAGTAATACTATGAAGTCTGACGGAGTAATACTATGAAGTCTGACGGAGTAAAACTAGGAAGTCTGACGGAGTGATACTATGAAGTCTGACAGAGTAATACTATGAAGTCTGACGGAGTAAAACGATGAAGTCTGACAGAGTAAAACTATGAAGTCTGACAGAGTAATACTATGAAGTCTGACAGAGTAATACTATGAAGTCTGACATAGTAATAATATGAAGTCCGACGGAGTAATACTATGAAGTCTGACGGAGTAATACTATGAAGTCTGACAGAGTATTACTATGAAGTCTGACGTAGTAATACTATGAAGTCTGACGGAGTAATACTATGAAGTCTGACGTAGTAAAACTATGAAGTCTGACAGAGTAATACTATGAAGTCTGACAGAGTAATACTATGAAGTCTGACGGAGTAAAACTATGAAGTCTGACGGAGTAATACTATGAAGTCTGACAGAGTAGTACTATGAAGTCTGACGGAGTAAAACTATGAAGTCTGACGGAGTAATACTATGAAGTCTGACGGAGTAATACTATGAAGTCTGACAGAGTAATACTATGAAGTCTGACAGAGTAATACTATGAAGTCTGACGGAGTAATACTATGAAGTCTGACGTAGTAAAACTATGAAGTCTGACAGAGTAATACTATGAAGTCTGACAGAGTAATACTATGAAGTCTGACAGAGTAATACTATGAAGTCTGACGGAGTAAAACTATGAAGTCTGACGGAGTAATACTATGAAGTCTGACAGAGTAGTACTATGAAGTCTGACGGAGTAAAACTATGAAGTCTGACGGAGTAATACTATCCGACTTCAAACATGGCGCCTACTGCTCGGCCCGCACTAAAGCTCTACATGTGGTTCTGAAGCAGGAGAAGGAGCAGGAAGGTGCAGAGAACACGGACGAAGAGTGTTGGTATCCTAAGAACATGGAGGAGCTGGTGACGGTGGATGAAGTGGGAGGAGAAGATGATTCCATCATCGAACCAGACCTGCCGGAGCTGGACGAGCTGACCTGCAGAGTGTCTGCTGAGGACGCCGTCACGGAGCCGTCGATACCTTCAGAGACGCCGGACGTGTCGGGTCACAAGGATGGTGTCGAGGTGGTCTGCAGGGATGCTGCGAGTCAGGAGGACTCGTCTGCATCTGGGAACCCTCAGGGAGATCTTCCAGAGAGCGCCGGAGAAAAAGAGGCCCCTGAAGCTCACGACACAAACCTCAGTAACTTCCCCAGCGAGGAGTTCAAGGCCGCTCTGGAGGAAACATGTGCGTCTGACAGAGTGAGTGAGTCTCAGGAGGACACGATCCAAGGTCCAGCTGAGGAGAGCAAGAGTGTGGAGCAGGTCACTGAGCCTGTGACTCATGGAGCTCCAGCCAGAGAGGTCGTCGTCACTCAAGGTACGGACCTGTTTCTCCTCAATGTTGTCTCATCATCTGTGTTCTGTCAGAATTATTTGGGGGTTTACTTGAGTGTGCATCAGGGGCAGGTGGGTTCAGGTGTGAAGGAAACACCTGTCCTGTCAATCACTGGTTCAGATATGACCTATTTATACAAACATGTTAAATATGTAGATTTGTATCACAGGAAACAAAATATATTTGTATTTTTTACCACCACTTATTCAATCATTTATATATTGATTCGTTGAATTTCAAGTTTCAAACTTTAAATTGTTCCATTTAAAATGTTGTTTTTATAAAGCATTGCACGTTTTTGGTTTAATAATTGAATTAAATGTTTATATTCTAAAATGTTATGTTTGTTTTTCAATTCCAAAAGAGCCGCCATGATGGTTTTAAAAGTCTGATCCAGTAGCTCGGTGCTCTGTTGGTTTGGTCTTGTGCGACTTTTATACCGACATGTTTGTATTGAATTGAAAAGACTATGAATTAAAAAGTACATCAAAACATAATAAGGATATCCATTTATAACGATTTATTTTGAAAATATTTAAATGTATTTATTAAATTGCTCAAAAACACAAAAACAAATTCAATCTTTAAATTAAATTCAATTATTTTGAAGTGTCAGCTTTTGAAATTCAATATTCTGTTGATACTAATAAAGAAGCTATTTAAGTTTTAATGATCAAAAAGTGTATTTAATGTAAAAAAAACAAAACTATTTTTGTGATGTTTTTCTTTCTTCTCCTGAAGATATCGAGGCTCAAACCTCCTCCAACCAGCAGGACAAGGCCGTGAGCGAGCTGAGTATTCCTCTGGGTGAGTGTTTCCTCGTGGAGGATCTGTTTGTTCACTCATTATCTGGGGGGTGTCGCGGCAACGAGGCGCAAATGTCAGGGAGCCTCGACCTGTGATCCCGGCGCGATGTGAAGCACCGTTAATAAGAACACTGACAGTCTGATGCACGAGCGCAGTAATTGGCCGCATGCTGACCCACATCCATGACAGCTCGTGAAACGCACCCCAGAGAGGAGAGTATTTATATTGTCATTAGAGCAGGAGTGACGTGAGCGACACATGCTGGACCTGCAGCAACACTTACGTAACAACACAACCAGAGTGTCTGCACAATCTTGCTGGTCGCACACAAACAAGTGTGTTCTCGGCCGTTCTCAGTCACACTTGGAATAATTGTGATGAACAGTTTGTGACTTTGTTTAAAGTGTAACTAAACTGTGTATTTGTGTGTGTGTTGTTGTGATGTGTGACTCTAGTGTATCATCAGTGTGTGTGTGTTGTTGTGATGTGTGACTCTATTGTATCATCAGTGTGTTTGGTTGTTGTGATTTGTAACTCTATTGTATCATCAGTGTGTGTGTGTTGTTGTGATGTGTGTTTCTATTGTATCATCAGTGTGTTGTTGTGATGTGTGACTCTATTGTTTCATCAGTGTGTGTGTGTTGTTGTGTTGTTCGACTCTATTGTATCATAAGTGTGTGTGTTGTTGTGATGTGTGACTAATGTATCATCAGTGTGTGTGTGTTGTTGTGATGTGTGTCTTGTTTGTATCATCAGTGTGTGTGTGTTGTTGTTGTGATGTGTGACTCTATTGTATCATCAGTGTATGTGTTGTTATGATGTGTGACTCTATTGTATCATCAGTGTGTGTGTGCATTGTTGTGATGTGTGACTCTATTGTATCATCAGTGTGTGTGTTGTTGTGATGTGTGACTCTAGTGTATCATCAGTGTGTGTGTGTGTTGTTGTGATGTGTGACTCTAGTGTATCATCAGTGTGTGTGTGTATTGTTGTGATGTGTGACTCTATTGTATCATCAGTGTGTGTGTGTGTTGTTGTGATGTGTGACTCTAGTGTATCATCAGTGTGTGTGTGTTGTTGTGATGTGTGACTCTATTGTATCATCAGTGTGTTTGGTTGTTGTGATTTGTGACTCTATTGTATCATCAGTGTCTGTGTGTTGTTGTGATGTGTGTTTATATTGTATCATCAGTGTGTATGTGTTGTTGTGATGTGTGACTCTATTGTTTCATCAGTGTGTGTGTTGTTGTGTTGTTCGACTCTATTGTATCATAAGTGTGTGTGTTGTTGTGATGTGTGACTAATGTATCATCAGTGTGTGTGTGTTGTTGTGATGTGTGTCTTGTTTGTATCATCAGTGTGTGTGTGTTGTTGTTGTGATGTGTGACTCTATTGTATCATCAGTGTATGTGTTGTTATGATGTGTGACTCTATTGTATCATCAGTGTGTGTGTGCGTTGTTGTGATGTGTGACTCTATTGTATCATCAGTGTGTGTGTTGTTGTGATGTGTGACTCTATTGTATCATCAGTGTGTGTGTTGTTGTGATGTGTGACGATTGTATCATCAGTGTGTGTGTGTGTTGTTGTGATGTGGGACTTTATTGTATCTTCAGTGTGTTGTTGTGATGTGGGACTTTATTGTATCATCAGTGTGTTGTTGTGATGTGGGACTTTATTGTATCATCAGTGTGTTGTTGTGATGTGGGACTTTATTGTATCTTCAGTGTGTTGTTGTGATGTGGGACTTTATTGTATCATCAGTGTGTGTGTTGTTGTGATGTGTGACGATTGTATCATCAGTGTGTGTGTGTGTTGTTGTGATGTGGGACTTTATTGTATCTTCAGTGTGTTGTTGTGATGTGGGACTTTATTGTATCATCAGTGTGTTGTTGTCATGTGTGATCTTAAGCTCCGCCCACTGAAAACACTTTCGTTTTTCTGGAGATTCAATTTTGTTTACCATAACCACACCCACTCTGCTGTGATTGGTCGAGCATGGAGTTTTGTCACTGCGTGTCATCGATCCCAGAAGTCTCCCCCCGACAAGGGACTCGTTGTATAAACAAAGCGTGATTACAGCTGGAGGAGGAGTGAAGCCATTATTACGTGATAATGGACTCTCGTAACCTCTCGTTCGTCCAGATTTCAGAGCAACTTTATAAAATAATGAGTGTAAAACATGAGGAGGAACTTACTGCGTCTTGAGAGAAGAACATTCACACAAATGCTTGAAAAAACATTTGAATAATAATAAAAAAATCCAACATAAACATTGAAACTGTTAAATTCATCTTTATTCTAATAACACTGACAAACGAGTCCCTTGTTCTCAGTGTCTTACTGACCAACACTCTTTAATTCTCAGAGCTAATCCTGGTGGTTATAACTCGAGCCTCTCATTACACGAGCTCCAAAATGCCAAATGTTTATTTGTGTCGGACATGAAGTCACTCTCAGCCACAGAACTGCTCCTGATCGTCTGCTCAACCTCTTCATTAAGTCATCTTTTCACGGAATATTTAGGAAATTAAAAAGGAAAATGTGTTGTTATGTGACGACAAGATAGTGACGGTGATGCTAAGAGTCACTCAATGTCATCACTATTCTCGTCCTTTTTAAAAACGTTTGTAAATAAATTATAAATTTATATAAAACTTAAGTGACGCTAAATAACAAAGAGGGATTTTAAGTAACTGTTGATACAATACGTGTCACGATACAGTGTCAACAATACTATATATCGTTATACTGTAGTAACAAGGATATATGTGTAGCATTGTCGAGTGCTTGATTCTGGTGTTGTGATAGTGTAGTAAGTATATATGTGTAGTATTGTCGAGTATTTGACTCTGGTGTTGTGATAGTGTAGTAACAAGTATATATGTGTAGTATTGTCCAGTACTTGACTCTGGTGTTGTAGTATTTACAGACCACATGACTCTTCACGAAATCACAACTGATTTCATTTGTTTACAAACCATAAATATGTCCAAACATCAGCTTTAAAAGCTGCTGGACTCACTGTATCCTCTCGTCCTCAGTCATCACTGTTTCCTCGTCCTCAGTCATCGTGCATCCTTTAGCTGCAGAGGAAGTAATGGCTGCCATCTAGAGGCCTGAAGTTTAATTGCAACACAAAAATGAATTACTTAATACAAATATTAGAATGTTATCTGTAGATTAAAAAAACAACTAATTCTTTTATTTTAAACACTCTTTATTAAACTGTAAAAACATTTAAAAACTGTGGTAAAAATATCAATATAGTATATATCATGAAAAGTATTAATATTTCTTTCCACAGAATCATTATTTAATGGCCTTAATTTGACATGAAAACGTTAAAAATAAATCATGTATTTTTTGTGTTTTGACTCGTTTTCTCTCGTTTACTGGTTTATTTTTGAAGTAAATTTGACGGACGAGTCAAGAGTCTCGTGCTGTATCTCAAATCGCATACTACTCTTAGTATGCTAGAAGTTAGTATGCATCAGTTTAGTGTACGTACTAACTAGTACGCAAATTCTCCACAGATAGTATGTCTCAAATCAAACTCTGCTGCTACACACTAACCGGAGATCACATGACAGCTTCTTCTTCTACTTCTATTTAACGATGTTTCAACCAGCTGTTTGAACGCTATTGCCACCTGCTGGCAGCACGTTTTGCAAGTTTGGAAAAAGAAATAAAGAAAAAATATGAGAATATAAATAATCGCGAGATATTTCAGCTGGTATCAGCAGCGAAGACGTGTTTATCCTCCTACTGCTGCGGTAAATACACCTGTAAGTATATGAATATATATGCATTTATATATGACGTAACTTCCGTTTAAAACGTCACTAAGATGGCGGCTGTTTAGTGTGTTTAGTGTCCATCGAACCATACTCAGTTTTGTGGGCGTGTTAGTACGCCACTTTAGTGTGCATGGCGCACTAAATTTCGCATACTAAGAATTGAGACGCACTAACGCACTAAAAATACTAACTTTTAGTACGTTAGTATGCGATTTGAGACACAGCATCGGACTAACGACACCTCAGAGAAAATGCTCTTTTTTTTTTCAAAATAAAAGACGGTAATAATCAACACAAACATCACAAAGTGTCGCTAACACTCGTGTGTCTGCAGGCGTGGAGTTCGTGGTGCCGAGCTCCGGCTTCTACTGCAAGCTCTGCGGACTCTTCTACACCAGCGAGGAAACGGCCAAGTCGGCTCACTGTCGCAGCACCATCCACTACATGAACCTGCAGGTACACACCACTCTCTACACACACAGGTGCGCAGGTGTCGCTACAATGTGTCTGCACACACACACACACCCACACCACACACACACACTGCATGTGTCTCGGGTTTCTTAAATATTGTCCGCTCAGCGTAATGTTTCTGCGGAGCAGCTGCTCAGCTGACCGGCGTCTAACATTCCCAGTGACAACATGTCCAGCACCTGTGCTGTCCGTCAACTGCTGCACATCTGCTGCTGCGCTTGTCTTCGTTTCAACACTTTCACACTTTCGTTCTGTCACAGAGGAATTTAACGTTTTAATCTTTTAATTCAATGTTGTTTTTTAATCCTTATTATTATATATTTTTTTATAAGTAATTGATTTAAATGATTTCTGTAATGACATTTAAAATCTGAACAATTAAATGAATGTAAAAAATGTACACATAGAGTTTGATATTCTAATAAGTAAGTAAGTAATTTATATTTATATAGCGCTTTTCCAGACCAGGGTCACAAAGCGCTTAAACAATCAAAACAATATTCAATAAAGTATATACTTTAAAGATCAAGATAAAACTGATAATACAACAGGAGTTCCAGGAAATCAAGGAAAAGCCTGAACAATATTGAATAATTCAATATGTTGTCTTTTAAATTCAAAGATCCATGATTGGCTCAAAGTCTCTTTTATGGTATTGAATTTAAAAGGTTACAAATTAAAAAAAATATATAAAGAGAGAATTTAGAAAATGTGTTTTTAATTTATTGAATTTACAAAATGTACAATTGTCTACAGCCCTTGACCCTGAGATAACACAAGGGTTAATACAGACATTTGTATTTGTTCAGGCTTTTCCTTGATTATCTGGAACTCCTGTTGTGTTATCAGTTTTATCTTGACCTTTAAAGTATATACTTTATTGAATATTGTTTTGATTGTTTAAGCGCTTTGTGACCCTGGTCTGGAAAAGCACTATACAAATAAAAATGGCTTGGCATTTATTTATATTTTATATATATATTTCAATACAGAAAATTATTGAATTTAATTACTCAAAGAATAATTAAATCCTTCAAAAACAAATTAAACCTTAAAAAAAATGTGTCACTGATTCACTTCCACACAAACACAACAAAGAAGTGTTTTTGTTTGGATCTCCAGAGTGATTGTGTAGATCACAGGTGTGTGTGTGTCTGTGTGTGTCTTCGCAGAAGTACTTGTCGCAGCTGGCTCAGCAGAGTCTGATGATGGAACTGAACAAACCCGCCGTCACACAATAACCGCCGCCTTCGAGAAGACGAACAAACAATGTGACACAATTTAAACTTGAGGGTTTTTTTTGTTCTTTAAGGAACGCTGTTTAAAAGCTTTTCTTCTCGAGTTCAAATGTATTTCTTTGAATTTATCGCTAATAAAAATGTTGTTTAAAACTTCAGAGTTTGATTTTAACGTTTAATAATTGTCACCAGAATGCTAATCGGCTGTTAGCCTACATGCTAAGGGTAATAATTGAAGGATTTTGAGTGGATTTGTATTTAATTCTTTTGCCCAGTAAAACGAACTGAGGCAGATTCTCAGGAAAATACGTGTTTCTGTGATGGATTCAACTATTTATTGAACGTGTTTTTACACAAAACGCTGCGACCGTCACGGCCACGTCAGGTAAATGTAAAGTTGAAGGTCACGCCTAAAATAATCTCATCCCTTAATTTGACCTCCAGCCGGACCATGTTGTGTCTTTGCTGTTCTCATGTTGAATCACTGACTTTTATATACTGTGAATACTTTTGTCTTGCAATGAGAATAAACTTTTCAAAAACAAGTTGCTTCGCTTGAATTTTTCCGGTTTGTTTCTCATTATTTTGTCATTTTTTTTGCATTTATTTTGAATTTAAATGTTTTATCTTTTGAAAAACAGAAAAAAAACACAAAGAAAAAAAACAGTAAATTAAAAAATCCCAATAATATATATATATATATATATATATATATATATATATATATATATATATATATATATATATATTTTAAATATATATATAAATAAACCTAATGTATGTGATTTTGCAACTGAGGCAGCTTCTGTAAATTACATTCTTCATATTTGGTAAAAATGTAACTGAAAAAAATAACCCATTTAAACTAAAACCCATTAAAAACAATCCTCTAGTAAAAATTGCATTAAAACGTTTTGTTTGCACAAAAAAAGCAGCAATATATATATTTTTCTGAAAGACAAGAAATATATGTTTTTGCGATCATCATGTTATTTGTAATGAGTTGTTAAACTATCGTTACTATTCTAAGTCGTTAAAATAGTTTCGTGAGAATATATTTGCGATAATAAATAAGACTTTTACTTTAAAAAAAAAGAAAAAAGCAACTGCGTTATTCCAATTACTGCCGCCAGGGGTCAGAAGACCCGCAAGTGAAGCCACGGAACGTACGAGAAGAAATGTCACTCGGGCTTCTGATTGGCTCTCGCTTTAAAGCCCACAGCCTCGTCGACCAATCAGACTAACAAAACAAAGGCCTGAAAGATCCAGTTGCTGGGCAGAAGTTGGGAGAATATTGAGTGTTTGGAGCTTCGCTCAACTGAAGGTTCAAGTGAGTAAAAATAAAATTATATTCTTTTTAATTTTTATTGTTTTTATTTTCAACTAAATCTTTTGAAATCAAGTGAGTTTTGCTTCCAAAGATTTATAGTTTGAATCGATACTAGTTCCATCTGATCAATGATCGTGTATTTATCAACAACAGTGACGTTTTTTTTCTGCAAATAAATAAACGTTTTAAAGTATTTAAAAAATAATTAAACATGTCTTTTTTTTAATGTTGGTTCTCAAGTGTGTCGCACTTGTTATTAGCCGTTAGCATCCAAGCTAGCGCGTCATCGCTGTTACCGACACAGTGTTGACCGGAAGAAGAATCTCGTTTATTTCGTCTTTTATTTCACTTTATTTCGCTGCAGGTTGAATATCTGTGAAGATCCTCGTACGACATGGCGACAGACTGCGAGGCCTGGCTCAACTCCAACCCGGTCGGTGCGTAATAACAATAGTAAACAATTGCTCTTTAAACACGTTCAATAAACACAACATATCGAGGAACAAACGTGGACCAGACTCGCTGATCTGACCCTGAGTCGACACGTTAAAGTTTGAATCAATAAAACAAAAATAGTATCAAAACAGACATACGTACAATATTTAAGATTGTGTACCTTTAATATATTTTTAATATACTTTTATTGTGAAATATTGTGCATTATTTATTGTGAAATACTGTTTAAATCACTGCAGATAAGATCAAGTATTTCTTTATTCTTCTCATAGTCAAGAGGATTTAAGTTGTCTCAGCAGTTTATAAAAAGAAAACGATGAAACATACAAATACTATATATATATATATATATATACAAAAAAATAAGAAGAATGTTATAATGTGATGTATAATATAATCCTAAAACATAATTTCTGGCAACAACTCTGTTTGTGATTGTATCTCATTGATACATGTATATATAACAAATATAAACATTAATACAAACTTCAGAAGTGAAGTAGTTATTTGTTTATGGATTATTTCATCGTCATTTATCTAAACCGTATAACGTCTTTTATTATATTGCAGTTTATTCCTTTTATTTTTAACATTTAATCATATATCATGACCTCAACACTTAGTTGAGTTATTGATTGATTTTTTTTAATATAACAAAATCGTTTTTTTTTAATATTTTAATGAGTTAATTTTTTAATTTGTCTTAATGTTATGTACATTCATTATATTCTCCTTCACATTAGAGTTTTTTTTTGGAATCTATTTTTAATTTTTAATCATATGTCATGACATGAACAGAACAGTTATTTTGTTTAATTATTTTTGATGTGTTTTTTTTTTATATGTTGACTTAACTTATTGTTTAATCATATATATTATCACAAACGGTTTATTTATTCAATTAATTATTTATAATAGACCCTTATTAACATAATATTCATTGTATTCTATTAATCTTTGGACGTTGATTCGATCTTCATTTCTTACTGTTACTAAAGAACATGTTGACGACAATAAAGATCTTCACCTGCAGACGCCGGCGACCTCAGCGACTCGTTCCAGTCGGACAACGACGACAACGCCGCGTCCGCCAACAAGAACGAGATCAACGGCAACTGGGCGTCGACGCTCAGCAGCATCCAGGAGGCGCGACTCAAGGCCAAGGCCAAGCGCCGCCTGAGGAAGAACTCGTCCAGGGACTCGGGCAGAGGCGACTCCCTCAGCGACCACGGCGACGCGGTCCGGTGGACGAGCGTCGTGCCCAACAGTCCCAAGACCAAGTTGCTGGACCGACGCTCTCGACCCGGGAAGGGACGAGGACTTCCAAAGAAAGGTCGGAGACATTCGTTACTGAGGGTTTTTATCAATACGATGTGAGCAAGAGATTCATAATCACAGCTAGAAGGTTGATGGTTCCTCTCGTCCTCAGTCATCACTGTATCCTCTTGTCCTCAGTCATCAATGTATCCTCTTCCTCATACATCCCTGTATCCTCTCGTCCTCAGTCATCACTGTATCCTCTTGTCCTCAGTCATCACTGTATCCTCTCGTTCTCAGTCATTACTGTATCCTCTTGTCCTAAGTCATCACTGTATCCTCTCGTCCTCAGTCATCACTGTATCCTCTCGTCCTCAGTCATCACTGTATCCTCTTGTCCTAAGTCATCACTGTATCCTCTCGTCCCAAGTCATCACTCTATCCTCTTGTCCTAATTCATCACTGTATCCTCTCGTTCTCACTCATCACTGTATCCTCTCGTCCTCATTCATCACTGTATCCTCTTGTCCTCATTCATCACTGTATCCGCTTGTCCTCAGTCATCACTGTATCCTCTCGTCCTCAGTCATCACTGTATTCACTCGTCCACAGTCATCACTGTATCCTCTCGTCCTCAGTCATCACTGTATTCACTTGTCCACAGTCATCACTGTATCCTCTTGTCCACAGTCATCACTGTATCCTCTCGTCCTCAGTCATCACTGTATCCTCTCGTCCTCAGTCATCACTGTATTCACTCATCCACAGTCATCACTGTATCCTCTCGTCCACAGTCATCACTGTATCCTCTCGTCCTCAGTCATCACTGTATACTCTTGTCCTCATTCATCACTGTATCCTCTCGTCCTCAGTCATCACTGTATCCTCTCGTCCTCAGTCATCACTGTATTCACTCATCCACAGTCATCACTGTATCCTCTCGTCCACAGTCATCACTGTATCCTCTCGTCCTCAGTCATCACTGTATACTCTTGTCCTTAGTCATCACTGTATCTTCTCGTCCTCATTCATCACTGTATCCTCTTGACCTCATTCATCACTGTATCCTCTTGTTCTCAGTCATCACTGTATCCTCTCGTCCTCAGTCATCACTGTATCCTCTCGTCCTCAGTCATCACTGTATCCCCTCGTCCTTATTCATCACTGTATCCTCTCGTCCTCATTCATCACTGTATCCTCTCGTTCTCAGTCATCACTGTATCCTCTCATCCTCAGTCATCACTGTATCCTCTCGTTCTCAGTCATCACTGTATTCTCTCGTTCTCAGTCATCACTGTATCCTCTCGTCCTCAGTCATCACTGTATCCTCTCGTCCTCAGTCATCACTGTATTCACTCATCCACAGTCATCACTGTATCCTCTCGTCCTCAGTCATCACTGTATCCTCTCGTCCTCATTCATCACTGTATCCTCTCGTCCTCAGTCATCACTGTATTCACTCATCCACAGTCATCACTGTATCCTCTCGTCCTCAGTCATCACTGTATCCCCTCGTCCTTATTCATCACTGTATCCTCTCGTCCTCATTCATCACTGTATCCTCTCGTTCTCAGTCATCACTGTATCCTCTCATCCTCAGTCATCACTGTATCCTCTCGTTCTCAGTCATCACTGTATTCTCTCGTTCTCAGTCATCACTGTATCCTCTCGTCCTCAGTCATCACTGTATTCACTCATCCACAGTCATCACTGTATCCTCTCGTCCTCAGTCATCACTGTATCCTCTCGTCCTCAGTCATCACTGTATTCACTCATCCACAGTCATCACTGTATCCTCTCGTCCTCAGTCATCACTGTATCCTCTCGTCCTCAGTCATCACTGTATCCTCTCGTCCTCAGTCATCACTGTATTCACTCATCCACAGTCATCACTGTATCCTCTCGTCCTCAGTCATCACTGTATTCACTCATCCACAGTCATCACTGTATCCTCTCGTCCTCAGTCATCACTGTATCCTCTCGTCCTCAGTCATCACTGTATCCTCTCGTCCTCAGTCATCACTGTATTCACTCATCCACAGTCATCACTGTATCCTCTCGTCCACAATCATCACTGTATCCTCTCGTTCTCAGTCATCACTGTATCCTCTCTTCATCTCTTCCCAACATTTTTTTGAACTGTATTGCATTAAAGATTCTTTATTTCAGTGGCTGCTCCGTCAACTTCCTCTTCTTGACGACGTCATTTCCTGTCTCTGCAGGTGGCGCCGGAGGCAAGGGCGTGTGGGGGAAGTCGGGCGAGGTTTACGGGCCGCAGGAAGTGGACGAGAAAGATCCGAACTACGACGAGGCTCAGGTCCAGACGTCAATCAAGTATTTTAATGATATATGGAAGTAAATCAGTGTCAGAATGAATTCAATCGTTTCTATATTATAGTGGTTTTTATTTTGTAATGATGACTTGTTTTTTTTTTAATAATTGAACTATTTGAATGAATAAGTGAATTCAATCATTTGTTTATTAAACGCTTACATTATTAATTTAATAAAAAGTTTTAAATGTATTATTTTCTGAGTGTAGTTCCAATAGTTAGAAAAATATATATATATTTTTTTATTGAATTCAGAAAAAAACAGTTTTATATTCTAATTCCAAAAATAAATAAAAAATTCTAAATATATACATACTTTTTTTATTCATAGTCTTGTAAATTCAATATAATTTTTTTTTTTATTCGGCTTAAATTGAACTAAACCTTTAAATAAAAAAAAATATTGAATTAATTTATATATGAAATAACAACCTTTAATATACACGTTATTGTATTCAATGAAAACATAACCAGGCATAACCAAACGAGCACCGAGCACTGTGAACATTTAATCGTCATGTTGTGTGTCTGCAGGTGGACTGTTGTGTCATGTTGTGTGTCTGCAGGTGGACTGTTGTGTCATGTTGTGTGTCTGCAGGTGGACTGTTGTGTCATGTTGTGTGTCTGCAGGTGGACTGTTGTGTCATGTTGTGTGTCTGCAGGTGGACTGTGTGTACGAGGCTGTGGTTCCTGCTCTGGACGAGAGAGACTTTGAAAAGACGGTCGCTCCGATCGTTCAGGAATACTTCGAGCACGGAGACACCAGTGAAGTCGTGGTGTGTACTTGTTTGTACTTGTTTGCACTTGTGTCTACTTGTTTGTACTTGTTTGTACTTGTGTCTACTTGTTTGTACTTGTGTCTACTTGTTTGTACTTGTGCGTACTTGTTTGTACTTGTGCGTACCTGTGTGTACTCGTTTGTACTTGTGTGTACCTGTTTGTACTTGTGTCTACTTGTTTGTACTTGTGTTTACTTGTTTGTACTTGTGTGTACCTGTTTGTACTTGTGTCTACTTGTTTGTACCTGTTTGTACTTGTGTTTACTTGTTTGTACCTGTTTGTACTTGTCTTTACTTTTTTGTACTTGTGTGTACCTGTTTGTACCTGTATGTACCTGTTTGTACTTGTGTCTACTTGTTTGTACTTGTGTGTACCTGTTTGTACTTGTGTCTACTTGTTTGTACTTGTGTCTACTTGTTTGTACTTGTGTTTACTTGTTTGTACTTGTGTGTACCTGTTTGTACTTGTAAGGTAAGGTAAAACTTTATTGTGTGTACCTGTTTGTACTTGTGTGTACTTGTGTCTACTTGTGTGTACTTGTGTGTACCTGTTTGTACTTGTGTCTACTTGTTTGTACGTGTGTGTACCTGTTTGTACTTGTATGTACCTGTTTGTACTTGTTTTTACTTGTGTCTACTTGTTTGTACTTGTATGTACCTGTTTGTACTTGTGTTTACTTGTTTGTACTTGTGTCTACTTGTGTGTACTTGTACTTGTACTGCAGACATGTTGTGACACGTGTGTGTCGCTGCAGGAGATGCTGGCCGACCTGAACCTGGGCTCCACCAGGAGCCACGTTCCCTCTCTGGCCGTCACTCTGGCGCTGGAGGCTAAAGCCAGCCATCGAGAGCTGACGTCCAGGTTGCTGGTGCGACTCTGCGGGACGGTCTTGTTGCCGTGTGACCTGGAGACGTCCTTCGACAGACTCTTGCTGGAGCTGCAGGACCTGGTCCTGGACACACCTGACGCTCCACAGGTAGAAAGATGTTGTGTTGATGTTGCATATCATACGTCATTATTGTCTGTATTTGTATTGTGTGTGTGCGTGTCTGTCTGTTTGTGTTTTTAAATGTGTTTGTGTGTGCATATATGTGTGGTCTGTCTTTCCTTTCTTGTGTCTATTGTCGCTCTTTTGTGTCTATTGTGGCTCTCTTGTGTGTATTGTCGCTCTCTTGTGTCTATTGACGCTCACTTGTGTCTATTGACGCTCACTTGTGTTTATTGTCGCTCTCTTGTGTCTATTGTCGCTCTCTTGTGTTTATTGTCGCTCTCTTGTGTCTATTGTCGCTCTCTTGTGTTTATTGTCGCTCTCTTGTGTTTATTGTTGCTCTCTTGTGTTTATTGTCGCTCTCTTGTGTCTATTGTCGCTCTCTTGTGTTTATTGTCGCTCTCTTGAGTTTATTGTCGCTCTCCTGTGTTTATTGTCGCTCTCTTGACTTTATTGTCGCTCTCTTGACTTTATTGTCGCTCTCTTGAGTTTATTGTCGCTCTCTTGAGTTTATTGTCGCTCTCTTTAGTTTATTGTCGCTCTCTTTAGTTTATTGTCGCTCTCTTGACTTTATTGTCGCTCTCTTGTGTTTATTGTCGCTCTCTTTAGTTTATTGTCGCTCTCTTTAGTTTATTGTCGCTCTCTTTAGTTTATTGTCGCTCTCTTTAGTTTATTGTCGCTCTCTTGACTTTATTGTCGCTCTCTTTAGTTTATTGTCGCTCTCTTTAGTTTATTGTCGCTCTCTTGACTTTATTGTCGCTCTCTTGTGTTTATTGTCGCTCTCTTGTGTCTATTGTCGCTCTCTTGTGTTTATTGTCGCTCTCTTGTGTCTATTGTCGCTCTCTTGTGTTTATTGTCGCTCTCTTGTGTTTATTGTTGCTCTCTTGTGTTTATTGTCGCTCTCTTGTGTCTATTGTCGCTCTCTTGTGTTTATTGTCGCTCTCTTGAGTTTATTGTCGCTCTCCTGTGTTTATTGTCGCTCTCTTGACTTTATTGTCGCTCTCTTGACTTTATTGTCGCTCTCTTAAGTTTATTGTCGCTCTCTTGAGTTTATTGTCGCTCTCTTTAGTTTATTGTCGCTCTCTTGAGTTTATTGTCGCTCTCTTGACTTTATTGTCGCTCTCTTGTGTTTATTGTCGCTCTCTTGACTTTATTGTCGCTCTCTTGACTTTATTGTCGCTCTCTTGAGTTTATTGTCGCTCTCTTGAGTTTATTGTCGCTCTCTTTAGTTTATTGTCGCTCTCTTTAGTTTATTGTCGCTCTCTTGACTTTATTGTCGCTCTCTTGTGTTTATTGTCGCTCTCTTTAGTTTATTGTCGCTCTCTTTAGTTTATTGTCGCTCTCTTTAGTTTATTGTCGCTCTCTTTAGTTTATTGTCGCTCTCTTGAGTTTATTGTCGCTCTCTTTAGTTTATTGTCGCTCTCTTTAGTTTATTGTCGCTCTCTTGACTTTATTGTCGCTCTCTTGTGTTTATTGTCGCTCTCTTGTGTCTATTGTCGCTCTCTTGTGTTTATTGTCGCTCTCTTGTGTCTATTGTCGCTCTCTTGTGTTTATTGTCGCTCTCTTGTGTTTATTGTTGCTCTCTTGTGTTTATTGTCGCTCTCTTGTGTCTATTGTCGCTCTCTTGTGTTTATTGTCGCTCTCTTGAGTTTATTGTCGCTCTCCTGTGTTTATTGTCGCTCTCTTGACTTTATTGTCGCTCTCTTGACTTTATTGTCGCTCTCTTAAGTTTATTGTCGCTCTCTTGAGTTTATTGTCGCTCTCTTTAGTTTATTGTCGCTCTCTTGAGTTTATTGTCGCTCTCTTGACTTTATTGTCGCTCTCTTGTGTTTATTGTCGCTCTCTTGACTTTATTGTCGCTCTCTTGTGTTTATTGTCGCTCTCTTGCATTTATTGGCGCTCTCTTGTGTTTATTGGCGCTCTCTTGAGTTTATTGTCGCTCTCTTGACTTTATTGTCGCTCTCTTGACTTTATTGTCGCTCTCTTGACTTTATTGTCGCTCTCTTTAGTTTATTGTCGCTCTCTTTAGTTTATTGTCGCTCTCTTTTGTTTATTGTCGCTCTCTTGTGTTAATTGTCGCTCTCTTGAGTTTATTGTCGCTCTCTTGAGTCTAGTGTCGCTCTCTTGTGTTTATTGTCGCTCTCTTGTGTTTATTGTCGCTCTCTTGTGTTTATTGTCGCTCTCTTGTGTCTAGTGTCGCTCTCTTGTGTCTATTGTCGCTCTCTTGTGTTTATTGTCGCTCTCTTGTGTTTATTGTCGCTCTCTTGTGTCTATTGGAGCTCTCTTGTGTTTATTGTTGCTCTCTTGTGTTTATTGTTGCTCTCTTGTGTTTATATTCGCTCTCTTGTGTTTATTGTTGATCTCATGTTTATTGTCGCTCTCTTGTGTCTAATGTTGATCTCATTTTTATTGTCGCTCTCTTGTGTTGCAGTTTGTGGGTCAGTTCATCGCTCGAGCAGTGTGCGACCAGATATTGAGTCGGAGCTTTGTCGAAGGTTACAAAGGCAGAGTGGACTGTCAACACACCAGGTGTGACATGTTGTCGTCATATTTGAGACGAATGGAGTTGTAACACACACAGTGTTGTGTTGCTGTCTCAGGGCGGCTCTGGACCGAGCCGCGGTGCTGCTGAAGATGAGTTCTGGGGGTCTTCGTCTGGACAACAAGTGGGGCTCGGGCGGTGGTCAGAGACCCGTCACTCAGCTGGTCAAGGAGGTGAAGTGTCCTCCACTCTTTTGACGAACCATTTGTGTAACGAGTCGCTCCTCAGATGAACCTGCTGCTGAAGGAGTTTGTTCTCTCTGGAGACGAGAAGGAGGCCGAGCGCTGCCTCAAAGACCTGGAGGTTCCTCACTTTCACCACGAGTTCGTCTACGAGGTTGAAGATTCAACTTTGTGTGTGTGTGTTTGAAATGACACGTGTTTTTGTTCAGGCAATAATTCTGGTGCTGGAGTCGAACGGAGAGAAAACATCCAAAATGATTCTGTTGCTGCTGAAGTTCCTCTCAGAGTCCTCCATCATCACCGTGGACCAGATGCGGCGGGTACGGTGCCCCCTAGTGGTCAACTCTCTGCACTGCGCCTTCAGAGCTGTTGTCTTTTAAATGTTTTTTTAATGTCATTTTGTGAATGTGAACTTTTTTAAACAATGGTTCACATCGAGTCAAATACCTTCAGTTATAATCAAACAATTTTCAACTATAAGACAATTTTCAACTATAATCAAACAATTTTCAACTATAATCAACTATAATCAAACAATTTTCAACTATAATCAAACAATTTTCAATTATGATCAAACCATTTTTAACTCAAATCAAACAATTTTCAACCATAATCCAATAATTTTCAACCATAATCCAACAATTTTCAACTATAATCAGACCATTTTCAACTATAAGACAATTTTCAACTATAATAAAACCCTTTTTAACTAAAATCAAACAATTTTCAACCATAATCCAACAATGTTCAACTATAATCTAACCATTTTCAACTATAAGACAATTTTCAACTATAATCAAACCCTTTTTAACTCAAATCAAACAATTTTCAACCATAATCTAACCATTTTTAACTAAAATCAAACAATTTTCAACAATAATCCAACAATTTTCAATTATAATCAATTAATTTTCAACTATAATCAAACTTTTAACTTAAACTTTTTAACTGTGAGTAAACAATTTAAGTTTTTTCCTCTGTGTGTATAATATATTTCCAGGGATACGAGAGAGTTTATATGGATATTGCAGAAATCAACATCGACGTTCCTCGAGCGTACTTCATCCTGGAGCAGTTTGTCGACAGCAGCTTCAGTGCAGGAGTCGTGGACGTCAAGCTGCGGGATCTTTGTCCATGTCGGTGAGTAAACTCACACACGAACACGCACACATACACACAAAGTAACTGTGACACTTGTCTGCTCTCAGAGGTCGGAAGAGGTTCGTCAGCGAGGGCGACGGCGGCGTCATCAAACTTGAAAGTTAAGACTTGATTTTGTGCCAGAAGAAACTTTTGTACTCATATTTTTCCAAAAAACATTTGAGTAACGTGTGTTTCCTGGACGCTTGTGACTTTGAGAAGCCGGTTGCGCTTGAATATGCACTTTTGAACGACGCTGGTGTAGACAGACGTCAGTCATTCCCCTTGAGTTCACTGCCGACCT
This sequence comes from Callionymus lyra, assembly GCF_982586985.1. NCBI lineage: Eukaryota > Metazoa > Chordata > Actinopteri > Syngnathiformes > Callionymidae > Callionymus > Callionymus lyra. The sequence continues at coordinate 42,352,695 of NC_141818.1, read as the reverse complement.
TCAGGTCTCCTTCAGAGAAGCTGCTTTTCTCCCGTCATCCTGCTTTTTGTTTTCTCGCTCAAGGAGGAAAGTAGGGCCACGAGTCATTGTACCAGGAGTTTATTTTTATAGTGTAAAAAAAGTATCTGCAACGACATGTTTTTTCTAAATGTAAACATCTTGAAATAAAGATCATTTATGGCGAGTGTTCCTTGAGCTGCTCCTGCTGTCTGATGGCCTCCTGAGCCTCCATGTGCATCTTCTCCAGCTTCTCCAGCGTCACCGACTTGAGCGGCAGCAGCTTAGGTTTGCACAGAACCATGGTCGGCGCGTCTTCCATGGACAGCTGGCCTGAACAAGAACACCTTTGATATTGAACTTCAGAAACAATCCTGGACACAAAGAGCGTATTCAAGAAGAACACGCTCAGTCCACTGACCAGAAACATTTTCTAGATGCTCTGCGAGAATAAAAGTTGTTTTTATTGTGAACAGAACCGACCTTGTTTGGGCAGAACTTCCCTCAGAGTGGACTTCACTTCTGGCATCGTGTTCTCTTCGTGTCCAGCTGTTGGGAAAAGTCACGTTTAGCTTTTGACTCTTGGGTCGAATCAAACACATTAACAACTTTCAACTATAATCAAACACATTAACAACGAAAAATCAAACAATTTTCAACTATAATCAAACAATTTTCAACCAAAATAAATTATAATCAAACAATTTTCAACTATAATCAGACGATTTCAACCAAAATAAACCAATTTTCAACTATTATCAAACGATTTCAACCAAAATAAACTATTATCAAACAATTTAACTATATTCAAACAATTTTCAACCAAAATGAACTATATTCAACCAATTTTCAACTATAATCAACCAATTTTCAACCAAAATAAACCAATTTTCAACTATAATCAAACGATTTCAACAAAAATAAACTATTATCAAACAATTTTCAACTATAATCAAAAAATGTACAACCAAAATAACTATAATCAGCCAATTTTCAACTATAATCAAATAATTTTTAACCAAAATCAAACAATTTTCAACTCTATTGAAACTATTTATTTTTGTTTTGACTCTGGGGTCAGATTAATAATAAAAAATTCATGAAACACATTAACATCACAATAAAAAAAAACATATGAATCAAATAAAGCAAAAAACGTGATGTTTGTTGATCCAATCGATTATAAACATAAACTAAACTTCGACGGTGTCTAACGGAACAAACAACGTTAGGTTCAAACAAAAGCGTTTGTTGATAAAAGAGACAAATGTTCACATGTTGAGGTTTGACCAGTTGGATTAGCATAAGCTAAGCTAACATCGTCTTCTACAAAAGCAGGATATTTTACGTTTTTTATTGTAAAGTACAGACGCGGACACTGAGCGACATTAAAACGTGTGTATTTGACAACGATCACGATTCACTATCAGCGAGTTTTATCTTGAAATAAACTCACCTTTCGCAGAGATGTCGCTCGTTGTCAAGCCAACGGGATTTACGGCTCAGGAGTTTCAGAAACTGGGTTTTACTGACACCTAGTGGAGACATCCAGAATTACTCTCAGCGTCTTTCACGGACAAATACAAATAGTTTAAATATTATTTCAACAAATATATGTTTATATATCTACGGAAATATCCTTAATAATATACGTTTCAAACATGACAAATATCTAGTATTTCGTTTTCAAAGCGTTGTGTTTTTACATTATGTTTTCAAAAACACATTTATTGTCCTTTAAAACGTTTATATGAACCACGCATTCACTGCTTTCTCTCTGTATTTGAGCGGCATCGTCACTGTCGTCATGTTAGCCTCTCATTTCAATGAAACATACATTAAAATAAATAATAACAAAGTGGTTCTTCGAAAGTCGTAATGAAAATACACAACAACCTACATCAATTTTGTATTTATAAAGCACTTAAAAACGACACACGTTGGCCAGTGATTAAACCAAATAATAAAATATAACAAGAAAACATATCTATCTATATAAAACCATGAGATAAAACTATAAAATTAAAGATATTTAACAACAACAATATGATTAGCCACTGTTTGGATAAAAGCCAAAGAGTAAAACAGTTTTAAAATGAAATACAGTCAATTTATTACCACATTTAATCTATTTATTATCTGTATGTTCAATTTTAAACGTGTTTCTTTTTTTCCATTATAAACTAGGCTTTTCAAAAGCTTTGATACTAACATATCCGAATACTTATTCTTAAAACTTGTTATAACAGTTGCATTTTCTTTAAATAACAGTTGTTTATTATTATAAATACTTAAATCATTTTTAATTTGAGTGTTTTTAAAAAAAAAAAATCCTTGTAGCATTGACACACTATATTGAGTATAGGACATAGAGTATCAACATCCAGTTGAAAATGTTAGAATTGCTAAAAACATATTATAAACATATAAACTATCTACTTTTTTTATATTCTATTCCTTGTTTGCCAAAAAAACGCCAGCTTCCTAAAGAAAACACAAACAGACAAATATTTCCTCAATCTCACCTCTGCTTGCACTACCTGTGCATTAACGTTTATATTCTGTTTATTAGTTGATTATTAATTGTCAATCACTCAATTTATTGTGTTGCTTATTTATTTTCTTGAAAGTCTTAATTAATGAGGGTCAGAGAGGACCAACATTTCATTGATGCTGTATATGTCTTAACACATGTAATTTATTTGACAATAAAACAACTTGACTTGAATAATTCCTATGATTTCTGATGACTTTTGTTTATATTCTGTTTATTAGTTGATGATTAAAGTTTGTTGATTATTTATTTAATTCTGTTGCTTATTTATTTTCTTGAATGTCTTAATTCATGAGGGTCAGAGAGGACCACCATTGCATTGATGCTGTATATGTCTTAACACATGTAATATCTTTGACAATAAAAACAACTTGACTTGAGTATTTCCTATGATTTCTGATGAACGTTATTATTATTGTTGTGAACAGATGTCTAGAGAAGGTCACTCGAGGTTCGATTCTTCTGGACTTTAGTTCTTCCACACAAACGTTATTTGTGATGTTTTGGTCACTTCCTCAGTTGCAGCAGGTCCGTCCAGCTCTGTGATTGGTGGAGAGCGCGGATGACGCAGGTTGGTGTCGGGGGGGAGGGCGAGGATCAGAGGAGGAAGCAGCAGCAGCAGCAGCAGCAGGAGGAAGATGATGATGATGATGATGATGATGATGGCGGCGGAGGAGTCACACCTCTGAAGGTAAAAAACTCTCCCTTTTTTTTTTCATCTTGCCACCGCGGGGCTCGCGCCTCTTGTCCGACAAATCCCGCCACGTCCGCGCGCGCTTCCCCCCCCCGCGAGCCTCGCCTCGACCCGTGTCCGCGGGAAAAATGTCGTCGCGCGACGGCGAGCTCTGGCTCTTTTGTTCGCTCTCATGGCCGCTGCTCCCGCGGAGGCTTCGCTGCGTCCCTCCGGTGACGGTGTTCGGCGCCACAGCCGTCGGTGTGTCCGGGGCGTGAGAGCAGCGCCTCCTGTGCTGTGGCTCCGCGCGGCCCTGTTGCTCTGTTTAGCTTCGACAAAAACCCCGAGAAATAAAACAGCAGCGCGTCGAGGAGAAGCGACGACAACCATCACGTCCTCCTTCCATAAACACACGGCAACGTTTCCACCGGTTAGTGAGTTTAATTCTGTCCGTTTCCGCTGTTTTTTCGGTGCTTTTGTCGACTAGCTGGCGGGCTAGTTGACGTTAGCCTGTTAGCATCATAGCATAACTGTTGCCTAGCTTTTCCCCCTCGTACGTGTCTTATTGTCAGCTCGTCTGAAAGAAAAACACGCATTTAAACAACAGTTTTGTCATTTATTCTTCCGCTTATATTCTGTTATTTATTGGAAAACATCGTAAAGAGTCGCTGGTTCAAATCTCAGGCTGGTTGACGTTTACGTCACAAACCAGGAACAACTCGAACGTTTCCCATAGAATACCGTAGTTGTGTGTTTTTGTTGTTGTCAACGCTTGTGTTTGCACACATTGTGTTGATAAAATGAACAAATCCTGCACTAACGTTCTTATAAAGCTGTCATTGACTTAACGGGGTAGTTATGGTATCGCTTCTTTTGTGGCGTCAAAGTGCTTCAGTAGTACTAGTTAGTGCTTCAGTAGTACTAGTTAGTGCTTCAGTAGTACTAGTTAGTGCGTCAGTAGTACTAGTTAGTGCGTCAGTAGTACTAGTTAGTGCTTCAGTAGTACTAGTTAGTGCGTCAGTAGTACTAGTTAGTGCGTCAGTAGTACTAGTTAGTGCTTCAGTAGTACTAGTTAGTGCTTCAGTAGTACTAGTTAGTGCTTCAGTAGTACTAGTTAGGAGGGCTTCAGAAGTACTAGTTAGGAGGGCTTCAGAAGTACTAGTTAGGAGGGCTTCAGAAGTACTAGTGAGTGCGTCAGAAGTACTAGTGAGTGCGTCAGTAGTACTAGTTGTGTGTGTGTAATGTAAAAAGAAGAATTGATTTCTATGGCACCAGTGTTGTCAGACAGGTCAACTATCATTTTCCTATGATCGATATTAAGAACGTTATAGATTTTTTTTTAAACCTGGTGAGTATGCAATAATTTCCTGTTCAAATTCGTAAAGTCAATACAGGTCAAAACGTCAATTACTCGTGTTTGACCTATTTTTACAAAGGTTGGTGTCACCGGATATAGAGGTTTCGCTCTATATGGAGGTGTTAATCATTTTCAATCAATTAATGTTAAATTCGAAAATTTGTCTCTCAGAATATGCAAAAAAACCTTCATTATATGCACAGATTGAACAAACGCGCCTTAAGTTGTCTGAGTTTTATCTATCTATCTATCTTTCTATATACATTAATGGAAACCCACAGTTGCTTTTTATTTTTATAGATTAGATCCATTTCAGTAAACATGGCTGCTCGGACAATTGTGAGTCAGATTACAAGAGACCAGATAATCTGCAGCTCCAAAAAACAACAACGTTCGAATTGATCATTTAGATTATATTTTTTAGAATCAAAGATAAATGTAGAATGAATGTTATTATATGGATTCCAATTAATGTTTTGCATTTTCTACTCGCCCTCATGTCGACTAATGTTGACCATTTTAAGAGTAATATGTTCTTTTTAGAGTTATGGACAAAAATGTTTCTTCATTTTAATGTAGCGACTTGAGCTCGGTTGTCTTCATCTTCGTCCAAAAAGATACTTAAAAACATCCAAATACCTCTGAACTGCTCGTCTGTAGCGTCACTCAAGAAAAGTTAAACAAGTCTATGTTTTATGCTCGTTTGTGGCAGACATTTAAACGATAGCAGGCCACATACACAGTAAATACTCGGGAGGTGCTAAAGGTAATATTTTGAGCTCTTCCAGTGTAGACCGTAAACTGTGCGCTCTGGAAGCGCTTGCGATATTACCCGGAGTACTTCCTGTTTATAGCGCTTGCTACTGTTTAAATGTCTTCCACAAACGAGCCTGATATATAGACTTATTTCCTTTTTTTCGTGAGGGATGTTACGGATGAACACTATGGAGATTTTTGGTTGTTTTAAAGTGTCCTTTTGGACGAAGATAAAGTTAAGCACCGAACGAACATTTTTGTCTATAACTATAAAAATTACAGATTAAATAATCCCAACCCTTATTCCACATGGCTGTGATTAGAACATGAGTGGCAATTGTTATGTATTGGAGTTTAAATCTACCAGCTGAAATATCAAATAGTAGTAGAATCATTTTATTTTTGTTAGAAATGAAAAAAAAACTGTACAAGAAATGGTATTAGAGGTAAGGTATTTGTATCAGAACCCTCGTGTCGACTAATGGTTTTGGATTATTTTCAATCCGTCTTTTTTGGATTTACAGGCGGAACACATTATCTGTGTCATACATTTGTGGTCAAAGTGTTTCATGCAAAAACGTCACATCCTGCTGTGTCAGTCTCCAAAAACATAAAATGTTACTGGAAATATTTGGCTCATCTCGTCTTCTCTCTTTCCTCTCCAGAGCATTATTTAACTTCTCACTTAGGGGTGTCGGCTTGGTCGAGGTGTGTCTGTGTAGTCCAATCCTCTGTCCCAAATACTGCTGAGTGTGCACAAGTTTAATGATTGGTGAGGCGTGATTGTCGTGACACAAAGTTATGTATTCACCATTTATAATAACTTTAAAAACTTGTCTCTACAGGTCTTATTTAACTTTGAATCAGTATCTACTAGTACTATTTCTTGGACTGCTGACGTAAAAATCTTTTATATCATCTCAACACACGAGTCAAATCTATTCTAAATTCTAAACCACCTTCCTTCTACTGTGGTTTCCGGGGTATGAGTTATCAAAGAGTTTTCGGAAGCCATTCGGTTTTTCGATGTACTAACAGGTTGTCTATGCAGTTGTCAACAAAGGAAGAATGTGATATCTAGGGCCTTTTTATAAAACACTTGATAATGTATTTTATAGCAACTGAATACTCTTAACTGGAGAAGGATATTCAAAGAACATATTTTTAAATTTCTTTCCTGTCTTTCTAAGGTTTTCTAAAATTCTGAAACGTCCTTAAACGCGATTCCTAGAAACCAGTTTCCCCATTAGAGTGATCTAGTTAACCAAGTTACCAAATATAATCTGATTCTTATTATTAGATCAAATGCAAAGATGTTTTACTGATAACACAAAAAAAACTTCAAGTTTGTGATTGCAAGTCTAGATTATAAATATCCATCTTGTACCATTTTCCATTTCACGCTCCTAACCTGAAGTAAGAGATAATGAACCGTAAACTTGTTTTAGTTGAACCTTATTGAAAACATGTTGATATTTGACATGTGCCGACATGAAATCACTTCTGGTAGATGGAGGGTATTTTGAGAGAGCGGCTTGAAGCAAACTATTTGAGATGGATCTAAATGGACTGCATTTAAAACGAGGCAAAATGTTCCTAATGGGAATGCGACCGCGAGTGCATCTTATGTGATGAATGATAAGTTGAAACATTTGGATTGGATGCTAGTGGATTTTTTTTTTTTTTTACATTGCTGCTCGAGATCATATTATTGGTTGTCGGGTTTGTCCTACGACTATTGTGATTATCACCAACTTTGGATCACATTGTGTATGTACGATACCCTGATACCTCACTCCATAGTAAGTATTCGGGCCATATCAAGTCATACAAAGTTAATTCCGTGCTCACAGTCACGGTCGATTTATTTCAGACTATTAGGTGTTCCATATTATAAGGTCCAATATCTATGAACAAGTATAATTTCATAGTGGAGTACCACATTAAATTGAGTAAAGTACGAATTTGTACATTGGATGCAACGGATTATTAGGTGCACTGTGGATTTGTAAGAAAATGGATTTGAAGTGCTCCTTACAGTCCGAAAAATCTGGTAGCTGCAGATAAATTAAATGTATTGTGGTGAATAAATGTAAACACAAGTTGATATTGAGAAACACGTTTGCCTTCTCTTGCTATGCTATATATTTTGTCAAATATAAAGTGAGCCCCTCCCGCTGTACACTTCTTTAGAAAGAAACACTTAACTTGAACTCGACAAGTATTTGGCTTCACTGAACAAAAATGTCAGAGATCTTGGAAAAAGGCGGGTTCAGATCATGTGGACACAGAAAAGAAAGTGGTGCCAGAGACAAGTTAAGTTCACTTTGTTTATTAATCCAGTAGAACCCGTCAGGCGGACCTTCTCTCGCCGCGCTGTAATAGAACCAGTCGGGCAAAGTTGAGCGACATGTGGTTAAACAATTTTTGATTTATCTGTTACCCTTTAGGAAGCCTTGGAAATTATGAGGTAATGGAAAGTGGTTGATATGAAGGGAAAAAAACTGCAAAAAGGGTCAAACATTTCATCTTTATTTAAGTATTATAACTTCATTGTTGTGTTTTTCTGATAAATGTATACAATAATCATCTCATATTAAATAGGTTGGATGTATTTCAAAATAACAATTTCCAGTGCAGAAGCCTGTACAAGTATCTCATCATATTTTATACCTAATTCTACAAGGGAATGCACAGTGGTTCCTTTTTATTTGGGCTTTTTGGGTGTGGTAGAATCAGAACTATTTTTACAATGTGAAGGCATCTCTGGGCAGAGAGTGCTCTTGTTTTCAGTGAGTATTCGATACGGGTGTGTATCTTTGTCACCCAACACATTATTGTGTTGATAAAAAGGGGTGAAGTTTTTAAAAACTTTTTTTTTCTGTGTTTTTGTTGTTCATGTTTGCAAATTGATTTAGACTTCATTTAGTTCCACGTGGAGGCGGTTGATTTAGGAATCTAGTGTACATTCCAGTTCTAGGAAGATCAAGGAGCGATAAAAGATAGACAGAAAAAAACTTGTTGTGCCTCCATTAAAGCAGTTTGTACTTGTGTATTTTATAAATAACCCTAAAAGGCCAGACTTTCCTTGTATTCAACTAGGCTGTTCTGTCTTTTCTCAATTGTAATGTTTGACTGTTTTCAAACAGACATGACTTTTAAAGGCAACGTGGGACCTCTACCCCATTAATAATGACGCGTGTTAGAAACTCTTGGTACCTCTTTTATTTACACCACGTTCTACAAAGCACTCCGTCATGTAAGGTCCACCGCTGATATGCTATTCACACAAAAGGTCATATGACCCGTTGTTTGGGGGCTCGGTGCCTTAGTGACCACTTCTAAAGATCACTCTTAGCTGTGGTAACCTTTTCACTTGGCTTTTATCCTGATCTACCCTTGACAATTTTCCATAACACAAATCTTTATAGAGCTACGCGGGTGTAACGATAACAGAACAGAGAAGCCGTGGTCACGGAAGTATCCAGATCACCCTTGTCCGGACATCTGTAAGAAAAAATATGGGTGTCTGTTGTGTGTCATTAGTGACTCGACACAAGACCGAGGTCAATGTTTGTGTAAAACTTATTACATGTGAAACCTTTTGGCCTCAACCTACCATATACCACATTTTTATGCTGGAAATAGTTAGATATTTAATTGGCATCAACTGTAGACATTGTCAGCTACTGTTTATACACAACATGGTAGTTTCTCAGGATGTTAACTTGCTCCTCAAATATTTAGAAAATATTAAATACAAGTTTGGTTGTATTTTTTCATAACGGATAAAAAATTTCGTAAGTTTTGGCATAATAAACTTGAGTTTGCTGGATTTTGTTCTTTTCACTTCTTTATTTCTACTCAGAAGGCTCCTCACAACAGCCTTGCTTAAACTGTAATGGTATTCATTGGAATGTAACTTGTGTAGTTAAGATCTAAATGATAATATGTACATTGATTATCTCATCCAAACTATTTATTCAGGTTTATTAATGTGATAAAGACTGTTTTCTTTTTCACTGCATATTTCTTGCGAAAGTTTAAGGCTTGTTCTTCTCTGAACGTCATAGAAACATGCCAGAGTTGATAATATGCACTGATAAGCTCAGAAAGAGACGAGACTCTCCTGCGCTGAAATGTTTGCACTTTGTTCTGGACTTGTATCTATAGTGCAAAACTTTATCGTGGTTGACGAAATAGCCGTCTGCTTGTTTAGGCGGGGCACAGGGTTTAGCAGCGTCAACAGCCGCTCAGCCATTCTTGTTTAGCCTGCAAATGTTTGTCATTCTGCTCCCTTCTTTCAACAAATCAATTCTTAATAGAACAAAAAACACTTCAAAATCTTCACCAACTAAGATGTGGCTGGATAAACATAAAACGTAAAGGAGTGTCAACCTCCAGAGAGCGACGAGCCAGAATGTCGAACCCGAAAAAGTCAGGAGCAGAGAATGTCCTGTCAGTCTTCGTTTTGTCTGAGTGGACAATATAATTGGTTTCGCTGTGAAAACATCAAAATGTTACTGTTATAGGTTGAAAACTGAGAAAAAAAGTACAGAAAATGAATCTTTCACCACCGATTCAAGATAAAACGGCTGGTTAAATAACATATCTCAGATCCTGACATTAACTTTTAAGTTGAAACTAGTTTTGTTAATGTACATTTCAACAGTTGTTGAAAGTTGCAGTTTCTGGATTAATGATTATTTTTTTGTTGCTAATTCTGGGGCCATTTCAAGTTATTTGATGAATGATTTTGCTCATGTTTGGATTAGTTTTTAAGTAATACGCTCCTTGTGTGTGTTTATTTTCAAGTCCAGGTTGTATAAAAGTACATCTACATTAATTGTTTATTAACTGCAATGATTTCTTATGCAGCAGAAGTGTATATTTTATATTTAATAAAAAATAATTTAGAAGAAATTTTCTTTTCATCATATGTTGTTTTTTTCTTTCCAACAGACGATCTAAAACTTAAACGGAGTTTACATCATCAAGGAACTAAATCCAAATATCCTGGAGTTTTTTGCCATTTCAAGCATGTGGTCAGTCAGTGCCACCATCCTGCTTCCTCCAAGGATTTTGGCACTTGTGGGATTTTAACAAATTATTATCATCAAGCATCGGATCATTTATATCAGAAGGTCTTAAGATAGTTATAAATGTGTGGGCCTTCCCAAGGACGCTTTCGCTCTGAGCCGCTACGGCTACCTTTGTCTCTTTTTACCTGAATACGTTTCCTCACAAGAGACTCCCATGAGTGACCCTGTAGGAAGCTGGATAACGTCGCCATGAGTAGTACTTTAGGTAAAGAAAAAGATTCAAAAGAAAAGGACCCAAAAAGTGGTCCCACAGGAAAAGAAAGGGAAAAAGAGGCCAAAGCTCTGGCAGGTTTAGTGAAAGATGGAGGCAAAGACGCCAAGACCAAAGGGAAAGATACCAAAGACGGAAAGAAGGACACCAGCAGCTCCACCCCGGGTGTTGCCTTCTCTGTTGATAATACGATAAAGAGACCGAACCCAGCTCCAGGTACTCGCAAGAAGTCCAGCAATGCTGAGGTCATTAAAGAGCTTAATAAGTGCCGCGAGGAGAACTCGATGAGACTGGACCTTTCTAAACGGTCCATCCACATACTGCCCACCTCCATCAAGGAACTAACCCAGTTGGCGGAACTCTACCTGTACAGCAACAAGCTGCAGAGCCTGCCGGCCGAGGTGGGATGCCTGTCGGGCCTGGTCACCCTGGCACTGAGCGAGAACTCCTTGAACAGCTTGCCCGAATCCCTGGACTCGCTAAAGAAACTTAAAATGCTCGACCTCAGGCACAACAAGCTGAGGGAGATTCCTGCAGTGGTCTACCGGTTGTCCTCTCTGACCACACTGTACCTTCGATTCAACCGGATCACCACGGTGGAAAAGGACATCCGGAACCTCTCCAAGCTCACCATGCTCAGCATCCGCGAGAACAAGATCAAGCAGCTTCCTGCAGAGATCGGTATGCTTTGAGTCAGCGATGTGTTTCCATGATTCATCGAAATGATGAAGAACGTTGCTTAATTTCCAAAACATCTTGTGTCTGCAGGGGAACTTTGCAGCCTCATCACTCTGGACGTGGCTCATAATCAGTTGGAACACCTACCGAAGGAGATTGGGAATTGCACACAGATTACAAACCTTGATTTGCAGCACAATGAGCTCTTGGACCTCCCAGAGACTATAGGTACGTCTACACCATGTCCCCTACAAATGGTGATTTCTCATACACGTCCTCCATCGTTTTAGGCAACCTCGCCAGCATAAACCGCCTCGGCCTGAGGTATAACAGATTGTCAGCCATCCCCAGATCGTTAGCCAAATGTCGCGACTTGGAAGAGCTCAATCTGGAAAACAACAACATCTCGGTGTTGCCGGAGGTGAGTAGACAATTGAGTCCTTCACACATCTGCCGATAAATGAATCCATTTTCTCGTGGCGCCGCACCAGGGTCTCCTCTCCAGTTTGGTCAACCTCACCAGTTTGACGTTGGCGCGGAACTGCTTCCAGTCGTACCCTGTAGGAGGACCGTCCCAGTTCTCCACCATCTACTCCCTCAATATGGAGCACAATAGAATCAACAAGATCCCCTTTGGGATCTTCTCTCGGGTCAAAGTGTTGAGCAAGCTTAACATGAAGGTAAGAGTCACACAGTCTGTATTTAAGAAACGAGAATAACCTACACTTGCAGGCACATTACCAATGGTATTAATTGTACGTTCATCTTAACTTTATCCTCAACTTTCTGATGCGTTGGATTAATATTGTTTCAAATAGTTTATTTTACTACCCTTCAGTCACCCTTGATCAGATTAGCAAGAATAATGGCTACTCATGCTCATGTCATTGGTCGGTATCAGAAGAGGTTTGTCCGTCATTATTTTTAGGTCTGCTTTTGTAATTGAGGTATAACTGGTAGTTACGTTTTTGATAAGGTTGCTCTTTATTTTTTCAATGCTCCGTCTGTAACTGGCTTCACTACTGTTTTTTTTCCTTGTTTCAAAATCAAAGTAGATGAATGTTCATGTTGATGTGGTGACCTATGAAGAGGTCAGTGGATAAAAAGTTCAACTTAAGTTTGTTTCTTGGTCTCTATTGTATCATCTGTGTGTGTGTGTGTGTACAAAACACACTTGACAACTCAAGTATTGACATAAAAAAATTATCTTAAGCTCCGCCCACTGAAAACACTTTGTTGTTCTGGAGATTAAATCTTCTTGACCATAACCACACCCACGCTGCTGTGATTGGTCACACGTGGAGGTTTGTCACCCCGTGTCATCAATCCCGGGAGTTTCCACCTCCACAGGATTCGTTGTATAAACAAAGCGGGCGTGATTACAGCTGGAGGAGGAGTGAAGCCATTATTACGTCATAATGGACTCTCGTAACCTCTCGATCGTCCAGATTTCAAAGTAACTTAAAGTAATAAGTGTAAAACATGGTCATGATGAGGAACTTACTGCATCTTGGAGCGAAAGAACATTTACTACATGTTGGGAGAGTCGCAGTTTGATAGTTGACCTTCAGGAATTGAAGCGTTGAACTGATATGATAAATACTTTGAGCCTCCAAGAATTAAAAGACAGTATCACTTTGTTACAGACAGTTTGGTAAGTATACATTTTGTTCTGTCTGCGACCTCGTTTGACACTCCTGGTCTAGGTTAGAAACTAGTAGTGAAGCCGAAACATGTACTTGTAGAACTGGGGTTACATACATTTGACTTCTATTCATCACAGTGTGGTCCATTTGATTGCTCAAGTGTCAACACCAAGTCAAGGCTCGGGCGTGTCGTTTCTCTCCTCAGGACAACCAGTTGACATCTCTGCCACTAGACTTCGGGACGTGGACTAGTATGGTGGAGCTCAATCTGGCCACCAATCAGCTTACGAAGATCCCGGAGGACGTGTGTGGTCTAGTATCACTGGAGGTAAACTAGCAGCCCTAAATCATCGCTCTTCAGTTCTTCAGTAATCTTCATTTGATCCGATCTATCCAACCCACAGACCTAATGCAACACACTGATTGTATTTTCGTGTCAGATTATATAGAAACGTTTCTCAGAACATACACATAACTTTAGTCAAGTCTTTGTTCTGCAGAATCTTGTCTAGAAAAAGTGATGTCCGGATGTCACATTTTATAACGACTCCTTCCTCTGATGTATTTTATAAAACCATGTTTCAAAAGGTAATATAAACTGTGAAAAACTTTGTTGCATCATGACGTAGTGTGTGTATTGCATTAGCAGTGTGCGTTGTCAAGAATCTGTTGATATGATACTTGTCGCGTTACAGGTTCAACAATACGATACATTACAAAAAATTACATCTAATAGTCATTAGTGCTGTGGAATGGCACCATTTCATGATATATAGTGATACTGTAGGAACAAGTATATATGTGTTGTACTGTCGAGTACTTGACTCTGGTGTTGTAGAATTTAAAGACCACATGACTCTTGACGAAGTCTTAACTGCTTTCATTTGTTTTCAAACCAAAATATGTCCAAACATCAGCTTTTAAAGCTGCTGGACTCACTGTATCCTCTCGTCCTCAGTCATCATTCTTCCTTTAGCTGTGGAGGATGTAATGAATGCTGCCATCTAGACGCCGGAAGTTTGAATGCAACAAAAAATGAACAAACATGAATATTTGCATGTTAATTGTAAATATAAAGTACACATTGTTATCAAAAATTAATACAGTATCAAACGAAAAAAAATGCTGTATCGATATTTTTTAACACCGAGGAGGTGAAGCATCTTCCAATGGTCTGACAGCTGGACTGTCAATCATCTAACCCTCTTTTCATCTTCGCAGGTGTTAATATTGTCCAATAATCTTCTCAAGAAGTTACCACACGGTATTGGAAACTTAAGAAAGCTGCGGGAGCTGGACTTGGAGGAGAACAAGTTGGAATGTCTACCAAATGAAATCGCGTATCTAAAAGATCTGCAGGTGAGTTTTAGGTCGACCAGTTGTTTGGACACGTGTTTGACGTCGTCTTATCGCCGCCATCAGAAACTGGTGTTGACGAATAATCAGCTGACGACGTTACCCAGAGGCATCGGCCATCTTACCAACCTGACTCACCTGGGTTTGGGAGAGAACCTGCTCCAGCAACTCCCCGAGGAAATTGGTACGTCCTGGTTTGACAAGATAAACACTATTAGATTGTACATTAACCATCAAATCCATTAAGATTTGACTGTTGACACTTTTTGTGTTGTGTTGTGATGTTTTACATCTGGACTCTTAGCTGATGCTTCGCCAGCGCAGAGAAAAAGCCTTCTGTTGTCCCGACCTCGGATCCAACACGGCTTTAAGTGCTTAATAGATTTTCGTAGGTCGTTCATGTAGCCATTCAGGTTATTTTTCTGACCGTGGCTGTGGTCAGATGACCCGGCCTGAGCCCAATATGCCATTTAAAGTCACGAGGCTCTGGTTAGGAGGGACAAACATTTCAGAAATTTGACCTGAATAGATGCGTTTAGAACCTTCCTGAGGTTGACTTGTTTATTTTGGTGAACTTTAATGTGGATATTTCTCCCTGGAGTTGGGTCTAAGAAGTCCTGAAGTAGCATCAGTGCACATAGAAGAGTAATGATTGATCTTGAAGACTTGACTCCACCATGTTGTTGTCGAAGCCGATGTCTTGTCAAGAGCTTCAGATATTTGTCAGGAAATGGTGTTAGCTGCTCCATTAGCATTTAGCTTCTCTAACAAGTCGTCCTTTTTGCCTCTTTTGTCTCGCTTCCCTTTTGCCTTTCATGTCCAACATGTTGTCTTTCATCTCCACACTGAAGTGAACCAGGACCATGTACTCGGTCTGAGTTAAATTCAGAACTGACTTTCAAAATCAATGGATTTGCTAACGTGTACTTCATGTTGATATTGTGTGAAGAATTACATGGCAATGGCAATGGCACTATTTCATGATATATAGTGATACTGTAGTAACAAGTATATATGTGTAGTATTGTCCAGTACTTGACTCTGGTGTTGTGATAGTGTAGTAACAAATATATATGTGTAGTATTGTCGAGTACTTGACTCTGGTGTTGTGATAGTGTAGTAACAAGGATATATGTGTAGTATTGTCCAGTACTTGACTCTGGTGTTGTGATAGTGTAGTAACAAGGATATATGTGTAGTATTGTTCAGTACTTGACTCTGGTGTTGTGATAGTGTAGTAACAAGGATATATGTGTAGTATTGTCCAGTACTTTACTCTGGTGTTGTAGTATTTACAGACCACATGACTCTTGACGAAGTCGTAACTGCTTTCATTTGTTTTCAAACCAAAATATGTCCAAATATCAGCTTTCAAAGTTGCTGGAGTCACTGTAACCTTTCGTCCTCAGTCATTGCCAGTCATTATTTCTTCAGCTACGAAGGATGTAATGACTGCTGCCATCTAGTGGATGTTGAAGTCTAATCGCAACACTAACATGAATATTTGCATGTTACTTGTGAATATAAAATCAAACTGTATCCTCTCGTCCTCATTAATTTCCAGATTTCATTGTTCCTTTAGCTGCAGAGAACGTGATGAGTTAATTTAATGATTAATGGTCTTTGAGTTTTGTTACAACTTAAATATGAACACTTAATATTTGCATCTTAATAGTAAATACATTATTTTATTTTACACACACGGTGTTTAAATGTAAAGCGTGAAATAACTGCTTAAAATATATGATTTAAAACGCAAAATAAATCGATACTGGGCTGTTGAATATCGATATTGTATTGTGAAGAAAGATTGTAATATAAAAGTTATATTATTTGCTGTTAACAAAGGAGTAGCTAACATTATTTTCCTCAATATGAATTCTGACAGAAATGAGAGAAGGCCAATATTCTGGACTAAGAAAAATAAAATACACTCGCTGTCAGGCAGAGAGAGAAACCATCCTGCTGCTCCTCACATGAGTAAAACAAATGTCTTCTCTAACACCGAGTCTTGTTGTGTCGTCAGGCACACTGGAGAACCTGGAGGAGTTGTACCTCAACGACAACCCCAACCTGCACAGCCTGCCCTTCGAGTTGGCGCTCTGCAGCAAGCTGTCAATCATGAGCATCGAGAACTGTCCTCTCAGCCACCTGCCGCCCCAGATCGTGGCCGGCGGCCCCTCCTTCATCATCCAGTTCCTCAAGATGCAGGGACCGTACCGTGCCATGGTCTGAGCCCAGAGCTCGTCCCGGTCTTGACTCTCCGGCTCCCGCGGCGCCCTGTCGCCTGTGTGTGTGTGTGTGTGTGTGTGTGTGTGTGTGTGTGTGTGGGTGTCATCACACGCTCTGGAAAGGAGTCGGGTGCAGAGAAGGGGTTCAGAAACAGGACTTCCCGTCGTGAGCTTACGACTCTGGGGTCGTAACGCCGGGTCATTCCCCGGACGACTCCTGCTTCTGCTTCCATTCATCAAAGGAAATACTTTCATCTATTTGCCAAAATGGAAGATCTTCGGCTCCGAGTGTGGAAGTGTGGCAGGTGTGTAAGTCACTCTCATTGCCAACATGTTGTCACGACACGCGTCTACTGTGAGGGAGGAAACGGTTATATGCAAAAACCAACAAAAAAAAAACTCCATATTTACTGCGTCTGCCATAACTGTTGCTCGAGAACAAAGATCTGAGGCTTGTTCGTCGTTTAAGTATTTTTTAAAGCTTTCTTTTAAACTGTGCCTACGAGCGATGGTTCCTGAACACAACCCCGGCCGGCGACGGCGAGATGGAAAAGATTATTTTTAAACGTGTGGCAGCAGCAGCGGCTTCGTCTCCCTCGGTTGCTTTTGTGACGTGTCTGAAGCAGAAAGATGTTTTTTTTTCTTGAGTCTCATCGCTCGGTGACATCGTCGGTGTCGGTCGTCATATCCACACTTTCACATCCGAACTCTTCAGCTGCTTCTCTGAACGCTCCTGTTGTCCCACACTGTCCCGGCAACGATGCTGCTGCTGTTATGCACTTTTTTTCTTTTTAAACGATCGGCATTCTCCGCGCTCAAGAGAGACGGTTCATCCTCGCCGGGGTCCGAGTGGGTTTGTTTTTGATAAAGAAGTATTTTATCTGCTCAACAAATGTACATTTGTATCGATGGATTATCAGCCGAGGAACTTCCTTGTCCACTCTTGTCAAAGGGTTTGTGAGATATTTTTGAAGATTCTCATATCTTTTTTTTTTTTTTTTTTTTCATCACCAGTGACTTGTTCGGATCAGAATTGTTTATCGTGAATCATTGAATGTTCTTTCCAGATGATGAAACGTGTGTTCACTTAGTATTATTTCAGTGATTGTACATTAAAATACCGACAAAAGTTAAATAAGCAAAACTTTATTTTTTTCTCATCCTTCCTGGTCAGAGCGGTTCTGGTCAAGAGTCCACGCCTCACCAGCAGGTGGCGACTCTTCTCTGGACTCGTCTGAACTCGAAATATTAAAAAAAAATGTTGGATCCGACTTTTGCGCGGATCGAATCTTCTGGACATTAAAGTTGAGTCACTCGGAAAACATTGTAAAAAGGGCTTTTCTCTGTTCCCGCTAAACGACACGTCGGAGGCATTCCTGCTTTTCTACCAAACATTTGGATTTTTTTGTGTATCTTTGTGTTGTAAAAAAAAAAAAAAGCCTTCAAAAGGACTCAAAAGATGTGCATTAGGTTTGCAGCGCGGCGGCTGCGACCCGTTTTTACATTCACGCCATTTCTTGTCCTCACGTGCTAGTTTTTGAAGTGCAGAAGAACCCCCCCCGACCCCCCTCCCCAGATTAGTTTTACGACGTTAAAAAAACGTTTTGATTTATAGTCTCTTCCCGACACCGACTCAAACCTGGTGGTTTTGAACATCATCCGTCCCTGCGGTTCATCTTGGTGATTATGTACGTCACACTGACGTCACACACCCACCAACTGCGGTTTGGTGACCCCTTGTGTTTGTGCCTGGTAATTGTAAGCGTCATTAATTGACGGGATGTTTGCTCGATCTCTGGCCGGATGTTGTCGGTTGTGGTCGAGGTCGTCATGTGGAGACGCCTGTGTGTGTGTGTGTGTGTGTGTGTGTGTGTGTGTGTGTGTGTGTGTGTGTGTGTGTGTGTGTGTGTGTGTGTGTGTGTGTGTGTGTGTGTGTGTGTGTGTGTGTGTGTGTGTGTGTGTGTGTGTGTGTGTGTGTGTGTGTGTGTGTGTGTGTGTGTGTGTGTGTGTGTGTGTGTGTGTGTGTGTGTGTGTGTGTGTGTGTGTGTGTGTGTGTGTGTGTGTGTGTGTGTGTGTGTGTGTGTGTGTGTGTGTGTGTGTGTGTGTGTGTGTGTGTGTGTGTGTGTGTGTGTGTGTGTGTGTGTGTGTGTGTGTGTGCGCGTGTGCGTGTGCGCGTGTGCGTGTGCGTGTGTGTGACACACAAGTTAATACACGATCAAAGGGGCTCCATCCTGCAGCGCCTTTGAAAAATCTAGATAAATATGATGCAATAAGAACACAAATTATTGTCTATGAATTTGTGACGTCACTGAGAAAAAAAACAACTGCTAAAATGAATCCTGGCATTAAATTCCCCTCGGCTTACAACTACAGACTTATTTTGAAACTGATGTTTACGAAGAAACTGGAATGAGCCAATTTTTCAAATCACATCGAAACATATTAATGTCATTTAAGTGCAAATAAACATGAAACCAAACATAAAAATCGAACACAAGACTTCAAAGTTAAACTAATGTATTGGCCTGTATATGATACATGTGTTGCATTGACTCCAGCAGGTTCTAATATCGTTAAATAACTGATGAAAAAAGCAGGATGAAGCTCCTTTAAACCTAATAAATGTGTTCGATTCACTTGATTTTGGATAACACACAAGTCTAAGCCCATAGTTCTCGATCCGCTTGAACCAATCCCTTGTATCGTGATGTTTTGTTAGAGGAACGAGCCAGAAGATGGCGCTCAAATATCAAAAATGATCTCTGGAACGGTTTCCTGCTGTGGATCCACTTGTAGTTCCTTATAAAAATCCTCGAGGGTCGCGTCGCCCACTTGACTGCCTTACGTACGCCAAGCAAAACCTTTAGACCACCGTGATTAACACCTTTTCCTTCCATGCTCACTTCGGGGGGAGGAATGTCGGGGGTCATTGTGTTGGATCTAATGCGGACATGACTACCTCGAGTCTTCATTTCTGACCACAGTGACCGACGTCCAGTCCGAGGCACCAGTTCACCCATCAACGAGCGGACGGCAGGAGACCCGCACTTCTTCTTTTGGAAACATATGCCTTTTTATCAAAAGTATTATTTGGCAAATGTACCGCGGGACAGACGCAGAGAATCTTCTGCTTCGTTGTAAATACTTAATCAATGCCGCCCCATTGTAAGTCGTGTGGAGACTAGTTCCGAGTGCTACTTTGCAAATGGGTGAAAGTGACCAGGTTTGATGTTCTGTATGTACATACATCTTTTTAACTGTAATAAATGATCAATATTTACAAATTTTACCCTGAGTCATGTCATAAATGTTCACTGAGAGCAGAATACCTTGAAATAAAGATTATATATATTTATTCACACGTGCAGGAATGGAGTAAAGAAATGGAGACGGCAGCGTAAAAACCTTTAGGTTGTTTATAAATACAATGTGTTTTACTTTTCCACAATATTTAAAATTCTTCATTCTATAAAAAGCCTCAAATATGCCTCTCGGAGCCACCATTTTGACTTTTCACTGACATTGGACCCGTCCACAGAAGATTTAAAGATCTTCATTTTGGCTGTCAATCATTACAGGGGCCTGAAACTTCTCTAAAGATCTAAACTCATTTTCACTTTTGTGTTAAGTACTTCAAAAGCCCACAAGCCTTGAGTTTAACATGCATTTGTCAAACATTGTCATAACTTAATGAAATAACTGAAGTGTTGATGAGAGTTGGTGTGAACACATTTATATTTGTGAGAACACGAAAAGATATACATGGAAGAAAACCATTATTTGACCATTATTTACTTACCATTAATAATTTATTTTGTATATAGTAGCACTGATTTCCAAGTCACTTATATCATTATATTGTATTTATTTTTGTTGTATTTATTTCATTTATACTATTTTGATTATGTTTTAATAATACTGGCAATTTAAAGTTTTCTGGTTCTGATTAAAACTGTGTCAAAAAATTGGACAATTCTTAATAAAAAAAACAAACATGTTTTACTTATTCAAGCATCACCTGCTATACTTGTTGTAATTATTTAATTAATTAGTAAAGGAAAAACATGATTTTTTGTTCTTCTTAAATATACCAGTTTAGCAAATATATACTTTACATTTCCATCATTTTATCCATCTATGAATAACATATTGTTGGTTATATTGAATTAAATCAGTAAATGATCCCTATTTACAGGGTTAACAGTGTGGTGTCTGTTTATATATTATGTAATTAAATGGATATTTACTTAGTACAGTGCCTTGCGAAAGTATTCGGCCCCCTTGAACCTTTCAACATTTCGCCACATTTCAGGCTTCAAACATAAAGATATAAAATTTAAATTTTTTGTCATGAATCAACAACAAGTGGGACACAATCGTGAAGTGGAACGAAATTTATTGGATAATTTAAACTTTTTTAACAAATAAAAAACTGAAAAGTGGGGCGTGCAATATTATTCGGCCCCCTTGCGCTAATACTTTGTAGCGCCACCTTTTGCTGCAATTACAGCTGCAAGTCTCTTGGGGTATGTCTCTATCAGTTTTGCACATCGAGAGACTGGAATTCTTGCCCATTCTTCCTTGCAAAACAGCTGGAGCTCAGTGAGGTTGGATGGAGAGCGTTTGTGAACAGCAGTCTTCAGCTCTTTCCACAGATTCTCGATTGGATTCAGGTCTGGACTTTGACTTGGCCATTCTAACACCTGGATACGTCTATTTTTGAACCATTCCATTGTAGATTTGGCTTTATGTTTTGGATCATTGTCCTGTTGGAAGATAAATCTCCGTCCCAGTCTCAGGTCTTTTGCAGACTCCAACAGGTTTTCTTCCAGAATGGTCCTGTATTTGGCTCCATCCATCTTCCCATCAATTTTAGCCATCTTCCCTGTCCCTGCTGAAGAAAAGCAGGCCCAAACCATGATGCTGCCACCACCATGTTTGACAGTGGGGATGGTGTGTTCAGGGTGATGAGCTGTGTTGCTTTTACGCCAAACATATCATTTTGCATTGTGGCCAAAAATTTTGATTTTGGTTTCATCTGACCAGAGCACCTTCTTCCACATGTTTGGTGCGTCTCCCAGGTGGCTTGTGGCAAACTTTAAACGAGACTTTTTATGGATATCTTTGAGAAATGGCTTTCTTCTTGCCACTCTTCTATAAAGGCCAGATTTGTGCAGCGCATGACTGATTGTTGTCCTATGGACAGACTCTCCCACCTCAGCTGTAGTTATCTGCAGTTCATCCAGAGTGATCATGGGCCTCTTGGCTGCATCTCTGATCAGTCTTCTCCTTGTTTGAGATGAAAGTTTGGAGGGACGGCCGGGTCTTGGTAGATTTGCAGTGGTCTGATACTCCTTCCATTTCAATAGAATTGCTTGCACAGTGCTCCTTGAGATGTTTAAAGCTTGGGAAATCTTTTTGTATCCAAATCCGGCTTTAAACTTCTCCACAACAGTATCTCGGACCTGCCTGGTGTGTTCCTTTGTCTTCATGGTTCTCTCTGCGCTTTAAACAGAACCCTGAGACTATCAAAGAGCAGGTGCATTTATACGGAGACTTGATTACACACAGGTGCATTCTATTTATCATCATCAGTCATTTAGGACAACATTGGATCATTCAAAGATCCTCACTGAACTGCTGGAGTGAGTTTGCTGCACTGAAAGTAAAGGGGCCGAATAATATTGCACGCCCCACTTTTCAGTTTTTTATTTGTTAAAAAAGTTTAAATTATCCAATAAATTTCGTTCCACTTCACGATTGTGTCCCACTTGTTGTTGATTCATGACAAAAAATTAAAATTTTATATCTTTATGTTTGAAGCCTGAAATGTGGCGAAATGTTGAAAGGTTCAAGGGGGCCGAATACTTTCGCAAGGCACTGTATATGCACATATAATTATATTTTATATAATGTAATGTTTTATATATTATTTAATAACGACTCTTTATATATTTAGTATAAATATATTTTTATTGTTTATTCATATGTATAGCTATGTAGCAATATATTTTTCGTTAAAGTTAAAAAGGGGTAGAAACTTTTCTTTCTTCTTCCTTTTCTATTTATAAAAAATAACCATCACATTTCTTTATTATGTAATTACAAATAGTTTCACCATTTATAACCCTTCGAAAATAAAAAATATTTATTCAAATCCAGAAACGGTGCCTTCAAACAAAACATATAATTATTATTATGATTATCTCTATTTCTCCAAAGCAACTTTGAGATCTTGAACTGGTGCGACACTGCCCTCTGCCGGTCGAAGTCTTGTCGCCATTTGAGAAGACATCCAAGCAAAGAAAGTAAAATCGTGTCTAAATATACTTTCACTGCGTGTGTCTCGTGAGTACTACTCACGTTCACCTGCCCGGAAGTAGAAGTTATTGGGTCGTCTTCTACCACTCACCTGTGTTTCTTCCGCGTCATCGCCTCACCTGTCCACGAATGTTTACCGCCAAACAAGACTGAACCGTCACGGTAAACCGCCCCAAAGTCCAGGTAAAAACCCGCAACTAGTCTTGATTTAAACGAGTCGGTTTTACCACCAAATGTTTGTTTGAAAACTTCTATATATTCATTGAGAAACCAAAATAAACCCTGATAAAGTTTGATCACGTGTCCTGATGATAGTCGATATTTCTTCAGTCGGAAACTAAAGTGACTTTTAATCGCTGCGAGATGTTCCTCATGTCGTGACCACATGTTGATCATAAAGTCCGGGCGACTCCAGGCCGACCACAGAGTCTGAGTGTTCAAACCAACCACCATTATTAGAGACGTCGATTTTCTAATCAATAATGAATCCTCAGATGACTCATCTGTTGACCTTTGACCTCCAGTCATTACGCTGCACGTGTTCCGTCTCTACTCTGGGGGTCGGGTCGCGGGGGCAGCAGCTTCAGGAGGGAGGCCCGGATCAGAGCCCAACGAATACCCTACACTAGCTTGATTCACCTAAACCAAATCCCCATAATGCACTGCAACACTGGAGTAAGACTTGTTTTAAATGCGTGAACAGATATCTAGCGAACAATCTTTTAACTTGATTTCAGATAATATTTCAAATTGTAATAGTTTATTTTCCCTCTAACTATATACAAATATATTAATGTATGAATCAGTTTGTGTATATATAAATTTGTTGATTTATACATAATCTTTTTTCAAAGTTTTTAATTTCTTATATATTTTGTTCATTTGTACATTTATTTGTGTATTAATTCATACAATTATTTATTTGTACATTTATTCACCTATACATTTAGTTATTTGTAAATTTTGTTTTGTATTTATACATTTATTTATTTATACATTTAGTTTTGTATTTATACATTTAGTTATTTGTACATTTGGTTTTGTATTTATACATTTATTTATTACTAAATGCTGTTTTTTATTTATTCATTTAGTTGTGTATTTATAAATTTAGATAATCATACATTTATTTATTTATACATTTAGTTGTGTGTTTATACTTTAAGTTGTATATCTAACATTAAGTTTTGTATTTACAAATTTATTTATTTATACATTTAGTTGTGTATTTACGCATTTATTTATTTATAAATTTATTTGTGTATTTATACACTTAGTTGTGTATTTGTACATTTAGTTATTTAAACATTTAGTTGTGTATTTATACATTAAGTTTTGTCTTTACACATTTATTTATTTATAAATTTAGTTTTGTATCTATACCTTTATTTATACATATATTTAGTTGTGTTTGTACCTTTAGTTGTGTATTTAAGGATCATGTGTTTTTGAACGATATGAGTCAAGTTTTGTTGAAATAGCTTCATGCTAACAGGATTGTGCTAACAGGCCATTTCTAACCACGTTGTGAGCAGCAGTTGGCCCACAGACCGCCACAGAGTTTGACACATTGACGGACATGTTACATCGAGATCAAAAACACTTACGATGTTGATCTTTGGGCTCCTGAGCCGGAGTGAAGGAGTCGGAACACGTGGAGTCTCGGCTGCTGCTTAGCAACCGCTGTAGCTGCTGCACTGTAAGAAATGTAGTTTACTCTCCAAACAAAGTCACGGAGCGAACCTGCAACAACAACAAACACACTTTTCTTTCACTTCTCTGCGACTTTTCTTCTTTCAGTGATCTTTGTGTGTGTCAGGAGCTAACTTGCTAACATGCTAGTCTTTAAACCGTGTATCAACATAGAAACTATTTATTTTAACTCGATCAAAAATGACTTGTAAATAATCTAAATACTCAAGCCACCTCCAGGGGTCAGTAGAGAGCAGTTCAACATCAGTAGAAGAAGATTTGCTCTTGATTGTTTCTAAAAACAATCGATTATTCTTGATATTATATTTTAAAAGTTTATACTTGAATGTTCAAGATGATTCTGTTTTACCAAATTTATTTTCATATTAAACACACTTCATATGAATGTTTTTGATTTAGTATCGAATAAGAAAGTGTTTTGGATACAAAACATTTTAATAACACAAGTATCAGCTTCATAAGAAATGTGTTGGTTTGTATTTTTGTTTTTGTTCGCAATAGTTCTTTCAATGTTTATATATTTCTTTGGCTGCTTTTAGTTTTCATGAAGTTTAATTTGTATTTTAATAATTGGAATATCTTCGATTTCTGCCGGTCTGAATAGATGGGTAACCTGGCTGTAACCCCGGTTCTAAGAACATCTGTGATGGTCTTTGCAACTGTCTTACGACCAACAAGTGTTGATAAAGTTCGACGCCGAACACGGTTCGTTCGTCATGTTAATGTCGATTTCATCGACGGTGAAGCAGAAACATCTACGAAGATCATAGATTTTACCTCATTTTTACCTCTTTGTGTAAAAATAAAATCAACACTGATTTAACGCACAAAAGCTAATCTGGTTGAAGCCAGTTTTTCTTTTTTAAATAACATGAAATAAACTTGAATGACAAATCTACAGTGGCCTTGGAAGACGAACGTCAGTATATATAAAAAAAAAAAGACTTGTCACTTTCTGTTATTATTCTTTTTTTCTTTCGACTTTTGCCCCTCGAGGGCCACCGTACAAATCGATTCTACACATTGTAGTGAAAAAGTTACAAATCTTTCTACTAAAAAATAATTGTTGTAATGTTAAACTTTCTATCATCAGCTTTTTAATCTATCTTCTCTTT